>NC_133662.1:49387188-49460193 GCF_037893015.1 Macrotis lagotis | reverse complement strand
AATATATTTTGCTTCAGCTGAAATGAAAAGTGCAGAGGTTGCAATCCTTATTTCAGACAAAGTGACCTCAAAAATAGATCACATTAAAAGAAATGAGAAAGAAAGCTATGTCCTCCTCAAAGGTACCATAGGCAATGAAGCAATTTCAATACTAATTTTGTATGTACCAAGTGATGCAGCATTCAAACTTTTACAGAATTAGGATGAATTACAGGAAGAAATAGACAGCAAAACTCTACTAATGGTAGTCCATAAACTCCTGCTCTCTGATTTATTTGAATCTAGCCATAAAAACCAAGAAGGAAGTTGAGGAGGTAAATAGAATGTTGGAAAACCTAGACATGATAGAACTTTGGAGGGAATTGAATTGGGATAGAGGAATATACTTTTTATTCTACAATACATGATACCTAAACAAAAACTAATCATGCACTAGGACATAAAACCTTATGATCAAATGCAGAAAGGCAGAAATAGTGAATACATTCGTGTCAAATCATAATGCAATAAAAATTACATTCAGTAATGAACCATGGAGTGATAGATCTAAAACTAATTGGAAACTAAATAACCTCAATATAAAGAATGAGGGGATCAAGCAACAAATACTAGAAACAATTAATCTGGATAATGATGATAATGTTACAACACAAAAAAGTCATGGGACACAGCCAAAGCAGTTGTCAGTGGACATATTACATCTTTAAATGCTTACATGAATAAATTAGAGAAAGAGAGTGTAAATGAACTAAACATGCAACTAAAAATTAGAGAAAACAAATTGAAAACTCTAATTAAATGTCATATTAGAAATTCAATGCCAAATTAGAAACTCAAAAATTAAAGAAGAAAATACAATTGAAAATATGAAAACTATTGAACTAATAAATAAAACCAACATTTGGTCTTCTGAAAAAATCAATGAAATTGGTAAGCCTCTGGTTAATTTGATTTAAAAAAAGAAAATCAAGTTGCTAGTATCATAAATGAAAAAGGTGAACCTTTTCTGTTTACACAACAAGCTTACAATTGCCAAACTGATGCTCAACTTGAGTTACACTATTCTAAATTCTATTGATAGCATATATAGTAGCTTTGGTAACAGAAAAAAAAATAATTTGATTAAACTTGGAAAACAGCAAATTACAAACATCAGGAGAATCAATATAAGACACAATTGCATAATACTCAGGGTCCAATGCCTGAAAAGGGTGGGAAGATGAAACCATTTAATTATCTTATCAGCTGTCTTTTCAGGAATCAAGTCTCACTGGGAGTCTTCTTGGATGTCTTTAGCCAATCTATACAAATCATCAATACCAAAAGATAACTTTTAAAATGTAAGACAAACAACAAATGATCAATATCATAATTACAGCAAAGCTAAAAACAGAAATAATACCATATAACCATGTACCAATTACAGGTGGAGAAGACAACAAATTATGCAATTTCTTGCTAAAAATCTTTATAGTCTTCCCCATCACAAATTGTTCAATAAAGAAGTTTGTAATGCTTTAATCAAATGATAAATATTTTCATAAAGTCTTCTTCTGAGCCTTAAATACTGTAGTAACATTTTTCTGACAGTTTTTGAATATATTTTGCTTCTATCTTTTCCTTATTCATCATTTCTTTAAATACACATGCTCAAATAATACAATTGCAACAGTTAATATAATTTCCCCTCTTTTTCTCAGTAATGACCAAAAATTCCTCTATACAGGGTATGATACTATTTAAGCCAGAGAAATCATACCTACATTTTCAGCATCTCTTCTTTGATCTTTCCAATAATAGCTTTGTTATATCCCAAACAATTTCCAGCTTCCCCTATCAAAGCAACTTCAGTCATACTTTTCTTTCCATAGGATAGTTTTGAATATAATATAATAATTCCATTCCTTTTTTAGTAGCCAAATTATTCATGATTAATATATGCATCACAAGTTGTTCTAACAGTCCATTTTGTGCTTTCCTTTTTGAATGGTCCATCCTTCTTTCTCCTCTTATTATTTCTTTATTGATTTCTTAAGCATAAGTTATTTATTTTCTGTATTACTTGAACATCTGGTCTGCACTATATGATGTTTCTTTCTGGCATCCAGACATTTTCTCCATCTGTGGACAAAACAAAAGCATACACTCAACCCCATGTTAGTAACTGATCAAGTCCTTTTCAATGTCCATCTTTTGTATCCTTTCATATTACTCTATGAGTACTATTAAGGGCATATATTATGTTGTCTATGATAATTTTGTAACCAAATTTTCAGCCACAGTTGTATTCTTATCATCCAAAGTCAAACAATTAATGAATACAAAGCTTTATTGAGGAGTATCCAATATCTACTCTCTCACATTCCCTATTTACTGTTTATGTGGTAACATTTTTAATGACTTTTTCTTCCTCTCAGATATAGGCTTAACCCCTGCTATTATAAGTAATACCAGTCATATATTTAATATTGTAATATAGACACAATTGTTTAAATGCCATAGATGTATATCCAGGCCATTATCTGTTTTTATGGATTATGATTTCCCCGCAAAACAATTGAATAAATGATCAATTACACCTTGAGAGCCTCTGAACTTTGTGCTGTTACCAATGTATATGAACTAAATGTATCTACAGTAACATGATTAAATTTCATTTTTCCAAAAGATGCATAATGAGTCACATCCATCTGCCATAACTCATTTGGAGTTTGGCCTCTAGAATTCTTAAAATAATTTGGAGGAGGTAGATAAATACCCTTTTGTGGACAGGATTTGACTATATTTCTAACTTGCTCTATGGTGATTTTAAATTCTTTCCTTAGTAAAGAGGCACTATGATTATTTTCACATATATATATATATATATGAATATATGCATATATAAAGATAGAAAGATAGCTAGCTAGCTAGCTAGATATAGAGAGATAGATAGATAGATAGATAGATAGATAGATAGATAGATTCAGGCAACCTAGGGTGGGAATTTATATGTTCAATAAAAAGGAATTGTATTTATTTCTAATAATTTCTAGTAATTCTTTAAAGAGTTGATATACTACATCAGTGCTTTGATTAATAATGGCTATTTCTATATATCCTATGATATGATAATCATACTATCTGTAAAAATATTAGACAGTTGTGGCCTGTCTCTTAAAAACAATAATATAACATAATTTCTTTTCTATTATTGCATATATACCTGGACCTACAGGTTTAGAATAAGGTCCATCATATTGTTTAAAAATTGCAAATAACCCAGAGGGTCATATCTTCTGATATTTTCCATCATTATCTCTACAAAGCAATCAATTATTAATTCCAGGTTTAGATATTATTACAGTAAAATAACTTATGTAGACAAAACAAGATCACATAACTTTTTTAACATCTTGCTTATCAGAAAGTTATCTAACTATGGGTTGCATAATTTTCAATTTCCCAATCATCCTGTAAATTCCCTCAAATATATTCAATATTATTTTTTACAAAGACTTTAATTCAGTTACATGCATATTCAAATAACTTTTTACACAGGATTGACACATATTATAGATTTAGCCAATTTGAAGGAACAGTTAACATTTACTGAGCAATTGCTTTTGTATCAAACTTTTCACTTTATGGGAAAAATTACTTTTCCAATCAGTTCACTGTCATATATTGCAAAAGGGGCAGTTTAATGCAATTTTTCAAATTATCCCAACCTCATTAAACACATATCTCATATAGAATTATAGCTCTCTATACTTTCTTCTCTTACATTGATTTGTAAAATCACTTTCTACAGATCAAAAATACATCTTTTATTTATACAAAGTCAAACCTCTCATATTTACTCTCTGCATGCTTTAACCAACATCCATACTTCAAAAATGGTTAAAAATCCCCAGTAGTCTCTATAAACCTTTCCATTTTTCCTTGCAACCCTTTTTTTATTTATCCAAATCTTTTCAGAAGACATTACTCAGACTGAACTATTACATTTTTCCTTAATATACTGTTCCATTATTCTTTTCAATGAACTCTTTTATTGACCAGTAAAGAAAAGATAATTTTAGGGATAATTTCAATTTCTACTAGGTCCCTTATAAGTATAATTTGCCAAATAAGTAAGTAAATCTCTGTTAGACAATAAGACCAGAAAACAAACAAAAGAAAATAAGAGAAAATTAATAGAACCCCTTTTTTCCCCAAAACAACATGATTCTCAGGAAAATCTCCTGTGGTGCTGATCATGTGTTTTTGAAATTAAAAAAAAAAACAATTTTTAAAATAGAGAAGGGAAAGAGGATTGACCAATCAGAACAGAAAGACATGACAGTAAGTCTGACCAGGCAGAGATAACTAGGAGCTTTCCCTTTGCCTGTATTTTTAAACAACACGTATAAAACACAACAAACAGAATCAGAGCACTTTTAACCAGAGAGGCCCCCCAAACTCTGGGAAAACCCCACCTAACTCTCACACTAAAAATACAGAGAATGTTGCATTTAATACAATACATTTTTTATACAAAAGAATTAATATTTAACACTTCTTGATTTTTAACTAGTATAACTTTTGAGAAGGCAAACAGTCACTCAAAAATCCCTCAGCCTAAGCCTAATTGGAGTATCCCTTGTGCCCCTTCTTCAAATAGAGTAAACCAAATAACTTCTTTTTAAGGAGACAATTCTAAGTCTTTCCTGGGGGAGGAGGAATCTTTTGTGTTTAATTCCTTACTAGATTTTTCAAATTAAAAATAGCATTTCTTTTTATGACTTCTTTATACAAAACATATTTTGTAATATACACTGTTTCTTTCCTGATTCTTATAAATCTTAGTAAATTTCCTTTTTAGCACTTGTTTATCCAAATCTTTACAAACTAATCCTCTCTCTCTCTCTCTCTCTCTCTCTCTCTCTCTCTCTCTCTCGCTGGTCTTATTTCTAAAAAATATTCTTTCTGCTAAACTTCAAGGTCAAAAGATAACAGCCAGAATTGTAAAGTGCACAAGCCACAGAGAGGGAGAAGGAGTGGGTAAAACAATCTGGTAGAATCACAGTGAAGAAGCAGAGAAAAGAAAAATTCAACAACATTTTATCATATTAATATTATTTATCTTTTCACACACTATTCTCCAATCATCTAGATTCAAAGTACCTTCTTAACTCAATATTCCTTTCCTTGGTAATCATAGAGAACAACATAAATAGTCTGTAAAGACTTATCTATTTTTTTTTGATAATTTCTAAGCCCTTCTCTTTAATCAGTTTCTTCAAAATATTTAGGTCCTGCCCTGGCTTCTTTGTTCCTATAAAAGGTTCATTCTTTATTAAACCCTCTGTATCTGCTTGTAAAAAGAAAGTAAAAAAAAACCTTTATATTGCTATAAGCTATGCTCAAGCTTTCCCCTACCTCAATCATCCCAGGATTATCACGAGTCCTTACCAGGGCGTTTTCTTCTCCTAAAAGACTATCTCAACCTCTGGACAGCTTCATGTCCCCTGCCCCTGCCCCATGTAAGGGTTCCAAATGTTGGAACACATAAGAGATATTTACTTATGAAATGCTCATAAGATTCTGAAGGTACTTTTTCTTTCTTTTGTTGTGTTTTGGGGTTTTTTAATTTTTCAGGAGGGGGTTTTCTTTTTTTTCTTTTCTTTTTTTGTTTTATCTTCCTTTGGATAGGGATATCAATGTCCATAGCTGTTCTCCTAGGGTTGTCCTATCTCTCTGAACATCTGAGAGGAACTGCTTCTTTCTAGGTTGATCATCTCACAATGTTCTTGTTTATATCTACATTGTTCTCTTAGTTCTTCTCCCTTCCTTCAGTGTCAGATCCTGTAACTCAAACCATGCTTCTCTAGTGTCAGACTGTTTGGCTTGCTTCCTTGGGGCCCACAGTGGTAACCTCCCTCCCAGAGGGGAGCTGAAAATAAAGAGTCAAGCCACTACTGCCTTATGCCTCCAGTTCAATTTTATTACTGCTTAGCTCTTACATATATACCGTTAGGTCTTACAAGGTAGAACAAAGAATAATGAGGTAATTGGGGGAGTTAAAGCATGGTGTACATGCAGCAACTTGCATTATAGGATAAGGGGGTATGTTGGGGGGAGGTGTTCAAACACAGCTGTGTCTAGTGCCCTTGGTCAGTGGGGCGGAATATTCAGCTCCCAAGGACTCCAGTTCCCAAGTACTCTGGCACACCTTTATCTCTAAGGGCAGCTTGCCAGCTCCTGAGATTGTCCAGGTGACAGTTTACTTGGAGATGATGTGTGTCATGGCTGTTAGAATAGGCTGTGAACCGACATCAGACCATTTATGGTTTCTCATAGAACAATAATATTCCATAGTATTCATGTACCATAATATTTTTTAGTCATTCTCCAATTTATGGACTTCCCCTCAATTTCCAATTCTTTGCCACTTCAAAGAGAGCTTCTATGAATATATTGGAACATGTGGGACTTTTCCCCATTTTTTATGATTTCTTCTGGATACAGGCTTAGAATTAGAATTGCTGGGTCAATGGGTATGAGCAACGTAATTGCTCTTTGAACATAGTACCATACTGCTCTCCAGAATGTTTGGATCCATTCACAACTCCACCAGCAATGCATCTATGTCCCACTTCTTCCACAACTTCTCCAATATTATCATTTTCACTTTTTCTCAACTTAGCCAAACAGAGAGGCGTGAAGAGATACCTCATAGTTGGTTTAATTTGCATATCTCTAATCAATAATGATTTGGAGCTTTTTCATATGATTATATACAGCTTTAATTTCTTCATTTGAAAACTGTCCATTCATATCCTTTGACTATCAATTGGGGAATGACTTATAACCTCATAAATTTGATGCAATTCTCTATATAATTTAGAAATGAGACTTTTATTGGAACTCCTGATGGTGAAGATTTTTTCCCAGCTTTCTATTTTCCTTCCAATTTTGATTTTAGTAGTGCAGAAAGTTTTTAATTTAATATAGTCAAAATCATTCATTTTACAGTTTATAATTTACTCTATTTCTTATTTGGTCAAACATTTGTCCCCTTTTCATAGATCTGATAGAGTATTTCTTGGTCTTTTAATCTATCTATGGTGTCACCTGCATAATGTCTAAATGTCTAAATCCTGTACTCATTCTGACTTTATTTTGGTTTATGGGGTGTGAGATGTGGAGCTATGCCTTGTTTTTGCCTACTATTTTCCAATTCTCCCAACAAATTTTGTCAAAAAAGTGAGTTCTTATGCCAAAAGCTGATATTTTTGGATTTGTCAAACAGTAGATTGCTTTAGTCATTTAATGCAGTTTCTTTTGAACCTATCCTAATCCACTGATCCATTACTAAATTTCTTAAACAATACAGGCAGTTTTTATGATTGCCACTCTATAGTATAGTTTTAGATCTAATAATTGCTCATTTTAAAATTTGAGATGTGCTCCTGGGGCACAGGAAGCACAGTCCTGAGAACCAGGGGTCTGGTCACTGACATTCTACACTGGGGTCTATGCTGCTGATGCCTTGTTCCCAGGCTTAAGGTTGCCCAATTCTTTCCTCAGTGTTCCAGGGTTCACAGTAAAACTTCTGTGTTGGGTATGGGGGCATCACTGCTAAACTGCTTTACTGCTGGCTTCAGTGGGACCCAGGGAATCCTAGTCACTAATCTGAACTCTGCCTAAGTGTTTCCAGATGACTTCCCAATTCTCCTCCTGGGTTGTACTTTCCTTTTATCCAAGCAAAACCCATCTTTCCTGAAGTCCCTCTTCCAAAAACTGAATCTTTATTTCATTCATTCTGTCTTTTCATGGGTTCTTTTGCTCCAGAGTCTATTTAATGACTTCATTTAAAGTTATTTCAGATTGAAATTGGGAAAAACTTAGTGATCCTCTTAGCTTCTCTCTACCATCTTAGCTTTGACCAGGAAACTCCCAAAACTAACTTAGAAACAAAAAATTAGTGGATTTTTTTTGCATGTGTAGAGATTTATATACATAATCATTCCAAAAACAGTGATTTAAAATTTGAGCGAGGTGCTGATTCAGGAAAGCATTTCTTCAATCTTCTTAGCAGAATATAATTCCCAGGATGAGAATCATTGAGGTTGAATCAATGTTATATTAAAAAAATGCTAGCTCTGAAGAATTAAATCAAGCAATATAGTATTTTCTCATTGATGACATTTTTGCCTGTACCTTTGAAATTCCAAATCATATGTTTGTAACCATGAAAGTCATATATAAATTATAATTTAACTAAATTGTGACCTTTCTATATTTTCCAAACTATTCTTTTCTATTTTTCCCTTTCAGCTCTCCATTATTGATACTCTAGTAACTTCCTTGTAAAATGCAAGAAAAAAAGCAACACTTATTAAGTTAATGGATAGTAATAGTATAAGTCACATTGCATTTTAAATGTTAAAATGATGAGAAATTAAAAATATTTTTAAAACTTGGATATGAAATTACTAATTAACAATTAGATGAATTCCTGATCTATATACTCATAAGAGAAGGAACTATTTAACAAGATGACATTACCAACGTGCCTCAAAGAGTTCCTATAAAGTAGGTGAAATAGAACTGTGAAATCATTATATGCAAATTGGATCATATTACTCAATACATATTTGAATTTCCTAAGTGTCACATGAGGAAAGCATGTGTGGCATTCCTTTATGTGATAATAAGTGGTGTTGCAATCTGGCATTTTCTAAACTTAAGCTGGAAGCTAGAGGTTTTAAATCACTGCAAAGTTACTTAGATCATTTCCTCAACAGATGCTTAGCAGAAGAGGAATCTATGTTTAGTTGTGGAGGCAAGTACTTTGAGAAGCGGGGGGGAGATTATTCAGATGTGAATTCTTCAGGCTTATTCCAAGTTTGATTCTTCTCTTTTTGACAAATACTGTTTAGTAGGTTTCATGAAAAAGTTAATTTTTCTAAAATTCTCTTAAGTTGACAATTTTTCTCACCAAATTTACAAGAACTTGGAAGAGATTTAGAAATGGAAAAAGTCTAGTTGATCAGCAACTTTGTATGACATATCATTTTTGAATTAGAAAGAATTAAGAAATAATCTGATTTACCTGCCACTTTACAGATAAGAAAACTATGAGGCTCAGATGACTTCAGAGATTTACTTGCCAATCTAAGGTTAAGATGTCCTTCTCCAGTATATTTTACATTAAACTACTCAAAGCTAAATATAAAAATTCATTTTTATCAGTATAATTCTCCATTGTAAAAGTCAGCTTTACAGAATGGAGAGATGATCTCAGGATTAGGAAGATCTGCTTTCAAGTATTACCTATGATTTACTGACTGAATGACTATGCAGAAGTCAATGAATTTTACAGTGTCCTCTGGATAAAAAAAGACTTTGAATTTCTGAACAAGAGACAATCTGAATGTTCAGAAGAAGACATTTATACAAGGTAATCCAGGGTTCTACAATTAAAGGTCATACTTAAAGAGTTTTCAGATTAATTGAATCTGCCAGGGCTCTCATTAGATTAGAATTTCAGATCTCAATATCACTAAAATGCCACAGTGAAAAATAAGGTAGGACTTTAGTAAATGTCCTATGGTGAAACAGAGGATCCTGAAAAACCATATTTTGTGCTTTCCTATTAATGTCTCTCATGATTTTTTAAATATGATATTATAAATTAATATATTTTCTCTCCTTAATGAAAATGACTTATCAATATATTATAAACCATTCTTTTGTTTTCTGTAAAATTGATAGTCAGTATAAGAAACTATCTATCTATTTATCTATCCATCTATCTATTTTTATATCTGTTTCCTCGCTGAAGAATATACATATTCATTTGCAGACAAGGTAGATTTTATTTTATATTTCACATACATTTCAACATTACTATATCATATGAATAAATTGGAATCTTATTGATAAATACCTTCCATATCTCCATTTTTCAATTTTTTTATTCTTTTTTTTAAATTTTGCTTAAGACTTTGGATAAAGCTGGGATTGATCTCAACTAAGATATAGCAGTAATCAAATCCTGTCCTCCCCAAAATTTTAGGTCACCTGAAGAGTCAATACCAGTAATGTAGAATAGAGAAAATGACAAACACATCTTACCTTATCTCTTTGAATGTCTCTTGAGATGTCTTTAAGGTGAAAAGGGAGAATGATAAACCAGTATTTACTGATTGAATTTTTTTTATCAGTACCATTTTGGTGTAAAGACAATGGATAGGCATGGAAAGATTACTAAATCCTACATCAATGTTTCTAGTGACAAAATTACAAATATATGAGGAATGCCCAGCTAAGGTAATTATTGAAAACAATTCAGGGGGCAATGAGGATATATTTGAACCAAACTCAGAGATATATTCTGGTTTTCAGAATTATTCATGTTTCTCATTTCAAAGAAGTTCCATATTAAAGAAAGTGTCTAGGTCAACTATGTCTTCATTTCTCAATAGACTCCATTCCTAATTCTGGATTTTCTTCACTAATTCTCACCCACAATGTACAATTACCATCCTACTCATCCCACCTTTCCAACTCTCTTTTTTGGTTCTTTTCTCCAACAGAAAGTAAGGTAGGTTTTGAAGGTAAGGGACTGTCATGTATTTGTAATCCCAGCATTTCAGTGCTTAATAAAGTTTTTGTTGATTTCTTTTTGACTTACTGACAGACTGAAGTGATATTAGAAAGTCTCAAATGTGACTCCAAATGATGTAATGTCCAACACATTATTTTGGTTATCTTTCCTTTTGCAGTGGTGAGAAGCAGCATATTTTAAAATTTGTTTTGAAAAATGCATGAAGCTTATGTTTACTGATGTGGTTAGTTAGACATTAGGAATATTTTTAATGAAAATAGATTACTATCTGAAATCAAATTACAAACTGACCTAAGATAGTAGGTAACATGTCACTTAGGCAATTCATTCTCCTTTAAAACCATTTGTCAGGGGCCCCATATGGGAAACTGCCTTGGGAAGAAGAGTTTTGCAGAGAGAGGCCCAAGGGGATCATGATGAGAGGTAGGGGGATGTCCTGTTATACCCTGGTCTATTTGGGACCAACATTGAGGGGAAAGTGGTTCTGACTCCCTTGTCTCAGTGTTCCCTGAGCTGGGAGCCACAGTGTGAGTTGCAGCCAAGTGGCCCCGGGGGAGCCAAGGGCTTCTACTTTGTCTCCATGGGCTCTGGGGAGCCAAGGCCAGAGAGCAGCGAGGAGGAGGAGGAGTGTGTGTACCAGAGTGGGCCAGAGTGCCCCTTCCAAAGGACTTGGGTGTGTCTGGAGTTCCTGGGAGCCAGGCCCCTCCCTGGCTGTCAGAGCAGGTCCAGCCTGAAGAGGATCAAAGCCTGTTTCAAAGAGAGAACCTTGACCCAAGAAAATGGCCCATGAGACCCAGAGATCATCATCCCAGAACTTGGTGACATTCAAGGATGTAATTGTGGACATCAACATGGAGAGCTGCCTCTTGGATCCTTCTCAGAAAGTTCTGTACAAGGAGATTTTGCTGGAAAATGCACAGAATATTCTCTTCTTTGCTGTAGAGAGTAGATCTGAAATAATTGAGATGACTAGAAAGTTGGAAATTGTTATGTAAAAATGTGGAAGATGCATGAATGATGGTGTCTGTGCTTTCAAATTGAGAGAAACTGGTGATTCTAATATCAATGCCTAAAAAAATAACAGACGTCTCTAGCCAGCCTGCAGAATGTCATAAAGAAAATCTAGACCCAGAGAAAATGGGTCATGAGACCCAGAAATCATCATCCCAGGAGTTGGTGACATTTAAGGTTGTTCCTATAGATTTCACCAAGGAGGAGTGCTACTTCTTGAATCATTCTCAGAAAGAGCTATACAAGAAAGTCATGCTAGAGAATGCCTAGAATCTTCTTTACCTTGGTAAGAACAATTTTGTCCCTTTCCTTCATGTTAATTATCAGATTAAAATGAGCACACGTGTTAAAGAAAGGATCCCTTCTCTGGTGCATCTCATCATCAGAAGCTGCTTTGAGAGTCCAACCATGTGCATGTACCAACTACCATCCAATTTGATCTTGACTTGTAGCCTTTTCGGGTTAAGTAATTTACCATAAGTCAAATAACTTGAAATGTATAAGATTTTAAGTTGATTCTCAGGGAAGAATACAAAATTTATTAAGTCACTTCTACTAGAACAAGATAGGAATATCAAATGGTCACAAGCCAAAAGAGACTGCATAACAATTAAACAAAAACAAAGTAATAGCTATCTAAGGAAATCAAGAAAGTTAAGAAAAGTCAGCCAATTAGAAATGGAGTTCCAAAGACTTAATGAAGAAAATAAGTTCTTACAAACTAGAATTGCACAAGAGGAAATCAATGACACCATAAGGCAAAAAGAAATATTAAAAACAAAAAGAATGAAAAAAATAGTAGAGATCGTAAAACATCTTATTAGAAGAACAAATGATTTGGATTGAAAAGACAATATAAGAATTGTTGGGCTACCTGGAAGTTATGATAAAAAAAAGTCTAAATGTAGTACATCAAGAAATTATTAAGGAAAATTGCCCTGAGAGAGTAAAGTAAAAATAGAATAATAACCTAGTGTGCATACCCTAAAGGAGAATTCAAAATGAAAACTGAAATGGAATATCGTTGCCATATTTCAATGTTCCCAGTTTAAGGAGAAAATACTAGAAGCAACAAGAAAATAATAATTTAGCAATGTAGCAGCTCAAACGTTAAAATACCATAAAACTTGAGACATTGCATGCTATGGAGTTATTAAGGGATTCATTGAAGTCAAATTACTTTTGATATGTGCAAATGTTATCAGTAGTCTTAAAAATATCATCATTACTTGGATTGATTGATAGCTGTATAGTTTGGGGTGAGCTGAGTATCATGAGTTGACTCTAAAAAATAATACTGTAAAGGTAGAGCTAAAATGGCTTAAATATCACATATAGATGTGACCTTAAAGGCAAAACTAATAGAGAGGAAGCAGTTGATAGTAGGGAGCTGGTAGTCCAGGGATCTTATTCTCATACATTTGGAAGCATGGGCAAAGAAGGACTACTATCAAAATCCTTTTATGAAACAAATTTGGTACTGACATTTACATAAAAGTAAAAAAGATAAAAAAAATAAAACTATTTGCCAATGTACAAAAAGCATGAGGTGTTTCCACCTTCTTTACCTAGATAATTTATAGTCAGAATTCCTAGCTCTGATCTAAGCTCTAGTCCAGAGCCACCTTCTAGACCAGTCTTTTCTTGTAGCCTCCTATGCTGCCTAACTCTTTCAAACTTGCTTTACTTTTATGGGACAATTCTGGGCAAGGGCCTGGCTGGCCACAAAACCCTCTGTCATCTGTAGTTTTCTAGGTTTTAGAAGAAAGGAAATCCTGAGATCAGCCCTGGGAGGTTTTTTCTGAGTTCCCCATGGGACATGAGTTGGTACAGGATTCAGAAGACAATTAGGTGACAAAAAAGTGTAATGGTCATTGCCCCAAAGAGCTGATGTGGTTCGGGTCACCTATCATATGTTTGATTTCATGGTATATGACCCTCAGAGATGATATCTATCCAAATAGACAAATGGGAAGATGCATAAGATAGTGTGCTCATTTCAGGTTCTGGTACCCAAAGTTGGAGTTGAACAAAAGTGAGATTAGAAAGGAGGGAAAGGGAGTGAGGACCCTCCTCTGCCCCAGGTTTATTTCCTTTTGCATTTTTAATTTCCCAATAAATTAGACCTTTGTTAGTTTTAATATTATTTCTCTTAAACAGTTGTGGTTGATGCTATTCTATCATTGTTGACTATCCCTGGGGACAGGAGTATGCAATTAGGAAGTTAAGTAGGAGAGAAGAATCTTTGTCCTAGAATAGGAATGAAAGCTCAACCTACAACCACTGGTTAGTTAATGGGCTATCTATCAGGAGCATAAATTTGAGCTCTTTCTAAGAGGAGGAGGACAATAAATTTGTTTTTTAAAGCTGTCATATATACAAGATATGAGGAACAAATAAGTATGCATATATTTTGAATTTACTTAATCTATGAGCACACTGTTTTTCCTTGGTAAATTGTAAACTCCATATGGAAAGGGGTTGTCTTGACATTTCTAACATTTATCATAGTGGCTGAAAATTATTTAAAACTAAGCAAGTTTATGGGGAGCTAATGTAAATTAGATTCAACACATAGAAGGGCCTTCTACAGTAGTGTAGGATCATATATCACAAAAAAAATCCTTACTATCTTCACATATATGTGTGTGTGTATGTGTGTGTGTGTGTGTGTGTGTATGTGTGTGTGTATGCATATATATACAAATACAAATATAAATTTACACATTTATAAATATATGTATATACAAATATACAAATATTCTATATACAAATACAAATATAAATTTACACATTTATAAATATATGTATATATATACACAGATGATGTATATATGTATGTTATGTGTATATATGCATGTATATATATATATATAAATATGTATAAATTATTAATAGGAAAGACCCTAAAGGGGAAGTTCAGTGACATAATAGAAAGAGTGCTGGGCCTCAAAAAGACTGGAGTTCAAATTCAGTCTCAGTTACTAACAGTGTTTTTCTTAATATATATAAACAATTTATTTGTTTTCCCATTATATATAATGGTACTTCTACCAATCAGTTTTTTTGCAATATTTGGAATTTCACACCATTTCCCCCCTCCTCCTTCCCCCCCCTCCCTCTAAGAGAAAGCAGTCTGATATTCTTTACATTGGTTTCCATGACATGCAAATATCAAAATTGAATGTGGTGATAGAAGAAAACATATTCTTAAGGAAGGAAAAATATTGGAGATAGAAAAATGATGTAATATTTAAAATAATTTTTTTAAAATTGAAGGTAATAATCATCTTTTGTCTTTGTTTAAACTCCACAGTTCTTTCTCTGAAAACAGATGGTATTCTGAATAAAGAGCATAGACTTCATTTTTCAAGAAATAATACAGAAAAATTGCCCTGAGATCCAAGAAGGAGAGGGTAAAATAGAAATTGATGAAATTCAAAGATCACCTCCTGAAAGAGATCCCAAACGAAAAACTCCCAGAAATATTACAGTCAAATTCCCAAGTCACAGAGAAAATACTAAAAGCAATCAGGAAAAAAATAATTCAACTACTGTGGGTCTATAGTCAGTATTACACAGGATCTGACAGCATCTACATTAAGGGCTCTTAGGACTTGGAATATGATATTCTGGAAGGCAAAAATCTTGGTTTACAACCAAGAATGAACTACCCAGCAAAACTAAACATCCTCCTTCAGGTGAAAATATGGGCTCTCAATGAAACAGGGGACTTTCAAACCTTCCTATTAAAACAACCATAGCTGAACAGAAAGTTTTGTCTCCAAGGATAGGACTCAGATGAACCATAGAGGGGTAGATGAGAAGAACTAATCATGAGGAACTTAATGATGTTGAACTGCTTGTATTTCTGCATAGGTAGAAGATACTGATAAATCATATGCACTTTCTCATTAGTAAGAGCAGTTAGAAGGAGCATAGATAGACAAGGGACAGGAAGGAGCTGAATATAATGGTATAATATAGTAAAAAAATAATGGCCAACATGACCAGAAAGGACAATGATCAATATTGGAAGGGATGTGGGAAATCTGGGACACTAATGCACTGTTGGTAGAGCTGTGAACTTTCTGGAGAGCAATTTGGAATTATGTCCAAAGGACAATAAAAAAACTACTGTGTCTTATCCTGATGACTTCACAAAACAGGGTAAAAAGCCCCACATATACAAAAATATTTATTGTTTGCAATGGAAAAGAAGTAGAAATTGAGGAAATCTTCATCAACTGAAGAATGACTGAACAAATTTTGATATATATACATATATATATATATATATATATATATATATATATATATATATGTATACGATAGAACACTATTGTTCTATTAGAATCCAGGAGGGATGGGATTTCAGAGAACTTGAAGGAATTGATGCTGAGTGAGTCAAACAAACAAACAAAAAAAAAGCATTTGTACACCCTAACAACAACTTGGGGAGATGATCAACCTTGATGGACTTGGTTACTCCATCAGTGCAATAAGCAGTGACAATTTTAGGGAATCCCTGATTGAGAATATAATATGGTAAAAAGATGTAGTCAATGGATGATAAAGAAAAGCCCTGGGAGGAAGAGAAAGGAGAGGAAGAAGGGGTTAAGATATTTCTTATAAAAGTCAAGAAAAAGGTTTTACAATGGAGTGGAATGGGGGAAGGTGAAGGGGAATGAGTGAGCCTTCATTCTCATCAGAAATAGCTCAGAGAGGAAATAACATACATACTTAATAGGGTATAGAAATCTATCTTATCCTAGAGAGAAATGAGAGGAAGGATTGGATAAAGGAGAACTGGGAGTGGGCAGGGAGGGGGGGGCAGGATGAAAAGAGATGAAAGGAGAAAGAGAATGGAATAGGTGAGAATGGGGAGGAATAGAGTGGAGGGAATTACAGCTAGAGATAGCATCTATGGGAAAAATATTAAAGCAACTTCTCTGGTGGCTATGGCAGGGAAGGCAAATCATCCCAGAGAAAGATCCATTGGAATCTGAACACAGAATAAAGTACACTTATTTCCCTATCTCACTATTCTTGAGGGTTCTCATCTTCTCTTGAGGGGAAGGGTTTTATGACTACTCTCAACAAGATTATTGTAATAATAAAAAATAAATAAAAAACATAAACTTTTAGGGTCTCTTTTAAAAAGTTTTTTGACAAAAAAAATCTTTCAATGTCTATTTTTTAGATCACAAACTATAATGCAAGTTCTCCCTTTTTCATATAGAAAATAAGATGTCCCCATTAACACCTTGAATTGTTTTCTAATCATGGTAATAGTTTTATGTTGAGATGTCTATACCATTCTGACCCTTTTCAGATTAAATGTCTTCCTTTCACTCTTCTACTGTAATTTCCTATTTATGTATGGCAGAGGAACTATAGAGTTATGTGGGAACAGTATAAAATACATCCAGACTTTAATATGGTGCCAAGTAAAACTGCAAATGCTAAGGAGACTGCTTTACTAAGTACCCTGATGAGAATGAATATGACACCTTTATCATGTGCCAGTTCCTTTCTGGATTATCTTTATGAGCAAGGAGACAAAGGACAACAAGTAGGAAAAAAAAAGACTTTTTTTGTTGATTATGTACTTGCTGAGTTTTTTGATCCTCCAAATTTCTTCTCTACCCTACCACCTCCATAGAACACTGGAAATTATTGTTATATTGATGCAATTTGGTCAGTAGCCCCCTTCTTACTTATAATTCTGTATAAATTCCTTCAATTTAATTTAACAATTTCTTGTGTACAGATTAGTCAACTTGTTGTGCAAAAAACTTCTATGAAGCAACACCTGTTCTCATTGATTTTACATTTTAATGGATTGAGAAGTCTAATATACAGATGCCTTTAATGCACAATAATACACCATATATTTAATATCATTGCACAAAACAGATATCTCCATCAATTCAAATAGAAGAAAGTTTGTTAATGACAAAGATCTGACAAAACTACTAGTAAAAATTGAATTTGAATTGGTTCTTATTTATTTTTATTTATTTATAAGTTGGGTCTTAAGGTAGAGATGGTAATTCAACATGTAAAAATGGAAAAGCAGTGGATGCAAAGATGGACAAGAAAAAGATTAAAATATGCATGCATTTAGAAATGAAAGGACAAATAGATGCATAAACAATTTAGTAAAAAGACATTCTTTAAATAAATAATATTTTCAAATACTGTACTACCTTAAAGATATTCAAATACAGTCCTTGCTTTCAGCAGATTAAATCCCAATGGTGAGGAGATTGTGTCTGTGTAAGGAATTTTTTGATCTGGGCACTAACAGGAATAAAGAATGGAACAATTAAGTAAGAGTTATTCACAACCCAAAATCAATGGCAGTATTGTGTTGCTTCCTGTTTTCAGAGCAAAAGTTAGGATGCAAAAGGGAAAGGAGACTCTAAATATTTGCTATAGGTGGGCAAGATGACTAGGTTTTAGACAAGATACATTGTTGAGCAAGCTAGCGTGACTAAATGAGAGTAAGTGTTAGCTAAGTTTGCATTCATTCACCAATCAGGAATTTTCTACCTCATAGAAGAGATTATAAAGATGCCCAGTTAATTGATTTATAGTTTTTGATGGAATGGTATATAAGTAGTTGTGGAAAAGTAGAATAGCAACATAATATGGAAATGAATTAAGGTAAGCTAGAGGATACAAGGAGGAAATATTATGATAAAAAAGAGTACAGGAAATAGAAGACTTAAAAATAAGAGGGCGAGAAAATAACAAGGGATAAGAAAATATAAGGGAAAGAAGAAACACAATAGAAAGGAAAAAAGAACTGATAAGAGCTATTTAAAGAAAAGGTACTCTAAGTTTCAACAAAACATTGAAAACAATAACATATGTACTTTATTTGTTTTACATCACTTTTTTATGTTTTTGCAAGGCAAATGGGGTTAAGTGGCTTTCTCAAGGCCACACAGATAGGCAATTATTAAGTTTCTGAGGCCAGATTTGAACGCAGGTACTCCTGACTCCAGGGCTGGTGCTCAATCCATTGCGCCATGTAGCTGCCCCTGTTTTAAATGTGACCTCAGACACTTACTATCACTATGACCTAAACAAGTTACTAAACACTGTTTGTTTCAGTTTCCTCCTCAGCAAAACGATCAGGAGAAGGAAATGTCAGTATCATTCCCCAAAAAAAACCCAAATGTAATCCCAAAGGTTCACATATGACAGAAACAAAATTTAACAACAAAACATCCTTATTGGCTTACAGTCCATCATTCTTTTCTCTGTCTTTATCTCTGTTTTTCTTTTTCTTTATTTCTCTCTGTATTTGTCTCACTCTGACTCTCTTTCTGACTCTTCCTGTCTCTGTATCTGCTTCTCTCTGATTCTATATCTCTGTGTCTCATATTGCTTCCTATTACAACCTCGGTATAAAATGCATTTTGATTTTTTCTGAGCATTTATTTTTATCCTTTACTTAAATGTGGTCTATGCACTGTTCCAGGTCAAAGGATATCTGAAAGACTAGCAGGCTAACAATCATATTTAGTGACATTTCTGGAACTATTTTAAATTGATTTTGAGAACAAATGAACCTATTCTCAGCCTCACCAGTAGCATTTACAATATTTATCTTTTCCCATAGTTCTGCTAACATGACAACATGGAATCTTTCCATTTTTTGTCATTTTTAAAAATTTTGCAGGTGGAAAAGTAAAATCTAAAACTGTTTTGATTTATATTTTCTATTAATGATTTAGAACATGTGGTCATTTCTAACTTTCAATTCTTAATTTGAAAACTATTTTTCACATCATTTAATCATTTATGTATTTGGGTAATGACACTTAGGTATTATATATTTTTGGTAATTCATCACATCAAATTTATTGGTGATATTTGAAGGACATAATTTTCCCACTCTCATTTCTCTCATGATTTTCTTCATTTACAATATGTATGCAAAATCGAAAAATTACATATAATCAAAATTTTCCTTTTTATCTAATTTTTTATCTTTCTTTTGGTAATAAAATTATCTCCTTTGCCATAATGATGAAAGATGCTATTTCACCTAAGATGTCATTGATATATGTCTTTTTATAATAATAATAATAATAATAATAATAATAATAATAATAATTCATGTATAAGCAGAAACATGGATAAAGTAAATATAGCATGAATATATATATACGGACATATGTATGAATTCTATGCTTTTATAATCATTTTAAGATTATAATTTCATATGCTGCAAGTTGTTGATCTAAATCTTTTTTTAGCATTTTTTTGCAGGGCAGATGGGGTTAAGTGGCTTACCCAAGGCCACAGCTAGGTAATTATTAAGTGTCTCACGTCAGATTTCAACCCAGGTACTCCTGACTCCAGGGACAGTGATCAATCCACTGTGCCATCTAGCTGCCCTGTAATAAATCTAATTGTGCAAAACTTCTCTATAGTTTTCCTAGAAGTTCTTGTTTCAAAATAAGTCCTTTCAATATATTTGATCATCTTGGCTTTATCAAATACTCAACAATTCCTTTTGATTATTTCTGCTATTCTTTCATCTAGTCTATCTTTTGTTGATGTTCAGCCATTATCAAATAGTTTTTTGTCTACTTCTGGCTTATAATTTAGTTAGAGATCTAATAGACATTAAATGTCAAAGTACAGAATAATATACATATATATATATATACATACATACATATATATATATATATATATATATATATATATATATATATATATACAGGCAGATAATATTCTGAGGACAATCAGAATACTAATGGATCTGAAACCATTGCCACAGAAGGGAAAGGAAACTTGAGATGTTTAGCCTGGAGACAAGACTTGGGAAAGCTCATGGTAGCTTTTTGCAAATATTTATCAGATTGTTATGTGAATTGCTCCATGGAATAGAACCATTACTTTTTGGTAAATTTCAAGGTGGTAGATTTTGGCTCAATTTCAACAAGAATTTATGAATTATGATGAAATTATTTGATGAATTATAATAATGAAATTATAAATTATATGAAATAATGTTGAAATTATAAATTATGATGAAAATTCTATGTGATTTTTGTTCTTGGAAATGCTCAAAATAATAGGCCACAAAAGAAGGTATTGCTTCACATGTTCTAACTTGGACATTTAGTTCAACTTACTACAGTAATCAAAGTACCATAGTATAATACAAAGATGGACTATTCTGTTGATTTGAAAACTGGTAATAATCTAGAGAGTGGGGCAGCTAGTTGGTGCAATAGGTAAAGCACTGGCTGTGGAATCAGGAGTACCTGGGTTCAAATCCAGTCTCAGACACTTGATAATTACCTAGGTGTGTGGCCTTGGGCAAGCCACTTAAGTCCATTTGCCTTGCAAAAAACCTAAAAGAGAAATAATCTAGAGAGAATCTAGAGAATGGAAGTAATAAAGTCAATGTAATATGAGAACTATAAGGCCTTTTAAGACAAACATATTTTCACATTTTCCTTTTATAAATAAGGAAACTCAATCCCTGGAAGGTTAAATGGATTGTTAGAAACTAATTTCAATGAGTAAAAAAAAAATCATGCCATAAAGACTTCATGGGTCAAGTGATCCATTAGATGCAGGGCAAGAAACTTTCTTCATTTTCTAAATCTTTCATCCAATCCTCTACAGAATATGAGACAAAGGAACTACAAATTTTCATGTCATGGGGAACTAAGAAGTCTAATGAAATAAATACTCAATATGCTAATAATCTTACTCAACATCTTTCTTTGTTGTCCAACATGTTTAGCAAAGTGGCAATACCTGACAATAGGATTCAACTTAGTTCCCCAAGCCCTTTTATTCAGTCTACCACTGAAATCCGAAAGAAAAAAAAAACTTGCTATTGAGACAGTTGTGTAACATTATTCTATGCCAAAAGAGATCAAATAGATTAGCTAGGATAGGATATCACCATGTATGACTGTGAGACATTCCACTAATCCAAAAGGAAAGATGTCAGTGTGTAACTTGTGTCAATTCTTCACCCACCTTCTTCCCCAGAAAGTGATTGGGGGGGGGGGGCGGGGGTAGGAAACAAAAGAAAATTTCATTTCCCAATGTTGGAAGTGTCTGAAAAAGCTTTGAGGTTAAACCCTTAGGGAAAACACATTCAAAGATGATGGAGTCAAAAAGTGAATAGTTATTCTATATAATTAAGAACATTTAAAATTACCAAAGCTTTCAGGGGTGAGGAAAATCAACTGACCATCAACAAAGGAAACAAAAAAGGAAGATAGTTATAGAAAGGAACATGGCTCTTATTTGAATTAAGTGAGTGAAGGTATTTATTAAAACTGTCTCAAGAAAAACGGAAAATATGTCAGAACATTAATGAGTTAGAGGACCCTTAAGATTTCCAAGAAAGCATATTTCAGACATTCATAAATAGTTTAGAAAAAAGGCAAATATTGTAAAAGCTGTATTTTGGAACTACACAACAACAATGATTGAAAAAACAGAAAACTTGAATCCATAATGTAAACTTTACCCAAGAAACGATAGAAAGAATAATTGATTGTAAATGCACATGCACAGAAGTGAAGGACAATGTAGAAGAAAAGAAGTAAAAACAGTAGTAATATGAGAAGAGAAAAAGATTTTCTTCAGAGAAGCATAGAATACTGATCTCCAAAACAGGGTACAAAGAGGGAAGTACAACCCAATTGGTGGGGGGGGGGGGCGGAGTGAGAATGTCATCCAGCAGTTTCTAGCCAAAGTGCAATCTAGATTTGACAGACAGGCAGCAGTCCAGGTCCTGGCTCAGCTAATAAAAGATCAAGTACAAGTAGCCTGATAACAGGTCAATAGGGAAGGGCCCAAACCCAGATAAAGTCTGAGCCCTCAGAACATTGGAACAAGAGATAAGACAGGGTCAGGAACAAACCACTGCCTAGGCAAAACCTGAACATAAAAGAGGAATCAAACCTCTGCATAGCCAATGCATGGACGACATAGGCAATATCTTGCTAAGTGATAAACCAGGGACCAGACACCAGCCCCAGGACAAATACCCAGCACCATACTCTCCATACACCTGAAACAGAGCTCAATCACCAATATGAGGAAAAAACAAAGAAAGAAAAAATACCCCACCATTTATCCTAAAAAGCTATTATTAAGGTATTGATGATAAAAATGTCATCTCAGAAGAATGAAAATTACTTTAGAAGTCTCAAAAGGACTTTATGAATTGGACTCAAATCCAGAATTTAATGGAAGAGCTTAAAAAAGATTTTAAAAGGTAAAGAAGAGAAAAGAAGAAAATGGAAAAAAGAAATCATGAAATTATGAAAATTATGAAAATTGAGTCAAACAAATCAACAAAAAAGAAAAATCAGATAACTGGAAAACATCAAAAAGGTAAATTAACAAGCTGGAAAAGGAAAACAATTCATTTAAAAGGAAATCAACTGGAAAAGGAAGCAAAAAAGCTAATTTAAAAAAGTAAAAACACAAAAGCTAGTTGAAAAAAATAAAACTCTACAAATTAGAATTAGCTAATTATAATCCAATGAATCTAAGAGACACCAAAATTTCAAAGAAAAAAATCAAAAAGTTCTTAAAAATTGAAGAAAATATAAGTCAATTTTAGGAAAAATAAGTCACCTAGAAAATAAATCCAGGAGAAATAATTTATGATTTATAGTTCTGTTAAAAAAAAAAAACTAAATTGGGGTGGCTAGGTGGCATAGTGGATAAAGCACTGGCCTTGGAGTCAGGAGTACGTGGTTTCAAATCTGGTCTCAGCCACTTAATAATTACCTAGCTGTGTGGCCTTGGGCAAACCACTTATCCCCATTTGCCTTGCAAAAACCTAAAAAAAAAAACTAAATTAAAAAAGACTGGAAAATATATTTTATGAAATTGTCATGGAAGAAACTCATTTGAAGCAGAGAGATACATATAGAGTAAAGGTAACAGATTGGAAAAAATATATTTTGCTTCAACTGAAGGGAAAAGAAACAGAGGTAGTAATTATTATCTCAGACAAAGCAGCTGCAAAAATAGATAGCATCAAGAGACATAAGAAAGGAAACTATATGCTCCTAAAAGGTACCATAGACAATAAAGTAATTTCAAAACTAAATATGAATGCACCCAATGATATACCATCCAACTTCTTAGGGGAGAAGTAGAAAGAGCTACAGAAAGACATAGACAGCAAAACTCTACTAGTGGAAGCCCCCAAGCTCCCTCTCTTAGATTTAGATAAATCAAATCTTAAAAAAAAAAACACAAGAAGGAAGTTAAGGAGGTAAATAGATTTTTAGTAAATCTAGGTATGATGGACTCATGGAAGAAACTGACTTGGGATAAAAAGGAATATACATTTTTTTTTCCTGCATGCAGGCTCTTACTCAAAAACTGATCCTGTACTAGGGAAATAAAAACATAACGATCAATTGCAGAAAGGAAGAAATAGTGAATACATCTTTCTCAGGTCATAATGCAATAAAAATCATAAGCAATATTGGACCAGGGATATATAGACCCAGAACTAATTTGAAACTAAATTACCTCATTTTAAGGAATGGGTGGATAAAGCAACAAATTATTGAAGGAATTAATTATTTAATCCTAGATAAGGATAATAATGAAACAATAAACCAAAATCTATGGGTTTCACTCATGGCACCTAAACTGGATAAGTCAAAGGGGAAAGGTAACAAAACATTGTTAAGGAGGGATAAGGGCAAATGAAAGAGAAAAGTATGGGGCAGGGAATAGCATGGAGGCAAATACAGACTTAGTCATCTTAACTGTAAATTCACTCTTTTGTAAAATGGAAACAGAATGACCAGAAACACATTTGAAGCAGGGGGAAAATATGCATAATAAAAATATGCATACCCTTTGATCCAGCAATACCACTATTGGATCTGAAGAGAACATGGAAAGGTGTAAAACTTCAACATGTACAAAAATATTCATAATGGAAAAAAAATTGGAAATTGAAAGGATGCCTATCACTTGACGAATGACTGAACAAATTATTGTATGTGTACGTGATGGAAAACAATTTTTCTCTAAGAAATCATGAGGGACAGGATTTCAGAAAAGCCTGGAAAGACTTGCATGAACTGGTGCTGAAAAAAAATGAGAAGAACCAGAAGAATACTATACACCCTAACCACTACATGGAGTGATGACCAACCATGATAGATGTGTTCATTTCTGCAATAAAAAAAAAAAAATTAAAAGACTCATGATGGAAAAATACCATCCATATCCAGAGAAGGAATTGTGGAGTTTAAATTAAGAACAAACCTTCCTACCTTCAATTTTTAAAAGTTGCCTTATGTATATAATGTATTATGTAATTTTGTTATCTACAATATTTTCTTCCTTCCATTTGAATCTGATTCTTCTCTCACAACACATTCAATTTTGATTTATAACCTACACATTTATATTTCATGCTTTACATTTCTGTAACATATATCAGATTTCTTTCTGGTTGGGACAGGGGTGAGGGAAGAGAGGGAGGGAGAAAATTCTATAACTCAAAGCCGTAAAAATAATGATTGGTAAAAACTACTATTGTATGTAGTTGTAAATAAAAATAAAATATTTATTAGAATATTAAAAAAGAAGGGACTTGCAGAATAGGGCTGAAAGCACTCCTTTGTGGTACTTTCAATAAGGAAAGAGAAAAACCATCTCATAGTTTTCTATTTTAACTAATTATTTTTGCTAACTGAATACTTCCTTCTTTGTTGTGGTTCTGTTGAAGATTTTAAATTCATTTTCTTTGGCAAAGTTCTAGTTGTCTTGATGTTACTGTACTCTGCTTTCTAATACTGAAGGATAAGCACAAACCATTTACTGAACTGTAATGGATTCTTATAGAATGAGGGAGGAAAGATGTTTAAAATAAAATTTGTTCCATCAAATATTAAAGGCTGCAAATAAAACAATCTTACATCATAAAAAAATTAAAATACCAAGCCTGTCCCATCAATGATGCTGTTAGTTACAACCAAAAACTGAGCTTGAGATAGTAGAACATGGTAACTATTGGATAAGGGAAAATTTTAAAAGTTTAAAGCCTTAGAACCTTTTTTGCTTCTTTTGCAATGTATTTAGTGCCAAATTATCTGAATGCTTTAAATCCTTATAAAATAAGGGTAATGTGAGAAACACCAAACTATATATGATAGTTGACAGTTCAAAGTTCAATTTCTTTTCTGATTTTGGCATATGAAAATGTTCTTGATTACAAAATCCATTAAGAATAAAGGAAATTTATATTAAAATGATATCTAGTTCCTCAAAAAAAGAAACAAAAATATTGACCCCATCCCTTTGTTCATGAGATCAATGAACTTTTAAATATAGTACTTTGCCCTGGCTTGGCAAGGATTCTGTAAATCTCTATACCTCTTCTGTAAATGACAATCCCTTATAAATGGACACCTGCAAGGATTAAGTCTTTGATTTACTACCCTTCATCTATATCTCTTTAATTACCTCCTCTTTATGCTTTTAGCTCTTACCTTCCATCTCTATAATTTTAATTACTTCATGTTTTTTCCCTTTAACTTTATTTATAAAGCTCATTACCTAAACTCCGCTGTCTGAACCACCACCCTCCTATCTTCATATGTAGACTTTATGCCCCTTTCAAAGTTTACTCTGTCATCTGTTAAGTCTTCCTTTGGGAAGCCAGTCTGATCTCAAGGAGCATTTCCCCCCAAATACTTTCTCACTATTCCCTTACTGCTTCTATCCTGATTGTAGCTCCTCTTGCTGCTTCTGATTCTTCTGCTACTATTCTCTCTCTCTCTCCCTTACTTTCTGCTAAGTTGAATAATACATAAATAAAACTTTTTTGTTCCTAAAATATTTAAAGATGACAGAAACACATTCATTAGAATAACTTTTAAACATCTAAGACTTTCATTAAAAATTAGAAAGGAGAGATTAATAAATTGGGCATCCAAATTAAAAAGGTGGCAAATCCATAATTAAATAACAAAATAGATATCCTGAAAATCAAAGGAGAGTTTAATAAAAGCAAATCATTGAACTCCTAAATAAATCTGGTCATTATTTTTGCTAAAGCAGTAATGAAAGTAATCAGTACTTGACTAGTTTGATTAAAAAAGGATAGAATAAAAACCATATTACTAATTTCAAAAATGAAAATGACAATTACTCAGTGAAGATGAAACTAAAGCAATTATCAACATTTATTTTGCTCAATTACATGCCTATTAAAGTGACAATCTAAATGAAATTGATGAATATTCACCAGAATATAAATTGTCTAGATTAACAGAAAAGGAAATGGAAATATTAAGTAATCATATCTTAGAAAAAGAAATTGAATAAGACATAATTAATCCCTCTAAGGGGAAAACAAACAAACCAAAATGGTGATTTACTCAATATTCTACCAAATACTTAAAGAAAAATTGATTCCAATATTATGTAAGCTGAATTCTAATATGCTGCAAATTTGAAAAAGCTAAATAAAGAATCTTGTCCATTACTTTTTTTAATGAAATGCACAGGATTTTTTATAGTGAAACTAGAAACAGCAAAGACAAAGAAAAAAACTAAACCTCAATAGACCAATTACCTTAATTATAATAAAAAATCTCAAAACAATAACTTTCAAAAAGATTATAATGGTATATCACAAATATCATGCAGGTTTTATACCGGCAAGATAATATATGTTCAATATTAATGAAACTAGATATATTATTGAATTGATCAACAATAAAAGCAGCAAAATTATATGACTATGCACTAGATGTAGGAAAAATACTTTTGGCAAAGTATGGCAGCTATTTCTATTAAAAAAACACTAGAAACCAATGTAGTTTTTCTTTAGTTAATGAGTACTCTCTATCGAAAACCAAAATTACCATTATTTTTAATAACAAACAAGAATCCTTTCTAATTACATTAACATTGAAGCATGGATGTATAATTATCACCTTTATTATTCAAAATCATATGAGAATTGCTAGTTTTATGAATAAGACAAAGAAAAAAATTGAGGGAATAAGAATAAACAAAGAGGAAACAGAAAATATGGTGCTATATTGGAAAGCCCTAGAGAATCAAGTAAAAACCATGTTGCAATAATAATGGTAACAATGTTGCAGGAAATGAAGCCCACAAAAATTATCAGCAATTCTATGAAACTCAGCAGGAAGAGATAGAGAAATTTCATTTAATATAAATGCAAGTAATATAAAATACTTAGGAGTCTACCTGCCAAGATGCACATTGAAAGTATAAAGCAATTAAAAAACAAACACACAATAAAAAAAGCATTTCATATAAATAAAGACAGAGCTAAATAATTAGAGAAATAAAAATTGTTCATGAGTAGGATAACCCAATGTAATTAAAATGACAATACTATGGAGATGAGTTTACTTATTCAGTGCCATTCAAGTGCAATAAAGAATTACTTTATAGAGCTAATTTTACTAATAAAATTCATCTGGAAGAACTAAAGGTCGATTAGTTAAAGGCAATTATTGAAAAGAATCAAAGAAGACAGCCTAGTATACTGGGTCTCAAACTATATTAAAATGTGCTATTTGCCAAAGTAATCTTGTATTGAAAAATAAATGTTACATTTGATTTGTGGAACATATGAATCAAAGGAGTTTTGTAATCTTAATGCTTGATAAATCCACAGAACTCAAGTATTGGGAAAAGAACTTAATACTGGATAGAAATTACAGGTAAAGAAACAAAACAAAGCAAAACAGGGAAGAAGACTGGAAGAAACAAGGTTTAAACCAATATGTAATTCCATAAAACAAAATAAATGTCAAAATGAGTACATGATTTAGACGTAAATGTAATAGCTTAAATTAAGTTAACAGGGAAAAATATGTTTTTTTTTTTTCAGATTGACAAATAAGTGAAGTTTCCCTAACCAAGCTAGAGAAAAAAAAAGAATTGCAGTAGGTAAAATGAATGCATTGGATACATAAAATTTAAAATCTTTATCACAAGTAAAACCAATGTAGCCAAGGTAAAAAAGAAAGACAGGAATGTAAAGGAAAAAAATTACAGCAAGTTTCTCTGATAAAAGTAAACTTCTTCAAATATGTAGAGGACTAAATCAAATTTATAAAAAAATAACCATTCTCCAGCTAATATAGCATCAAATTATATGAATAGTAAGTTTTCTTAGGAAGAAAAAATATGAATTTGCATATTATGAGATATTTAAATATGCTCTAAATTACTAATATTTAGAGAAATGCTAATTAAAACAACTCTGTTACCAACTATCCCCTATAGATTTTCTAATATGAATGAAAAGAAAGTTACAAATTCTAGAGTGAGTGTGGGGAAATGAAAACACAATTATGTCTGTCAAACACAATTGTGGACTGTCAAACTATTTTGAAAAATAATTGGCAATTATGGTCAAAGGTTTATAACACGCATTTCCTTTATGCTGCAATATAACAGCTTGTTGTTGTCGTGGCAAACAGTTGGAAAATGAGTAGATATTCATCAATTGAACAATGGCTAAAGAAATTGTAGAATATGACTTTAAAGAAATACGAATTTACTGTAGGAAATGGCAAGAGGGATGGGTTCAGAATGGAATCATTGAAGACTTGTTTCATGTTTTGCAGCTTAAATTCATATGTCTTTGACAAATGAATGTTTTCTATATCAATATGTATAAAGATATCTTCCTATCTCCTGAAGGATCGCATTTCAATTGTGTATAGATTTATTGCCAAACAGTTTATGTTTGCATTTATCTATGTATGTGTATGCATGAATCTGTATCTTAATACGGATATACATATGCATACACACATAAACACATTTTCTTTTGACTCCTCTCCATAATTTTTTCTTTTTTCCCCTCAAAGTACAATGGCTCAAATAGTCCAGAATTTGAACTTTTCTAAATGAGTACATAATTTGCCTGAATCATTTGACATTGCAGATAAAAATAGGGGAATGATTAATGTAACAAAAAATTTTGGGTAGAAAAGAGGGAGATAATAGCTTATGTATTTTGCCTTCATTATACAACATTTTGAATACTGACTTATGTTCTTACATCATTTTGTTTGATATAGAATCTTATGAAAATTGCAGAGGAGAAGAGGGAAAGGTCAACTTGGAAGTAGAAAAATAATTCTCAATTCCTTTATCTCTGACCGACAAATTGATTCCTGTTTTCTAATTTGTAATATTTGATTGGACTAGATGATTCCCATGTCACCTTCCAGGTCTCGGCATAGTACTGAAGTATAGCATATTTAAAAGAGGGTAATCAAAATGGTAAGGAGATTAAATAATAGGTCATATGAAAATCCAGTTGGATAGAATAAATGTATTCAAGTATTTTAAGAACTGATAAAGCATGATAATATTAATTTATATTTCTTGTTTCAAGAGGGCAAAATTAGGAAATGTGGGAAAAGTTTAAAATCAGATTTTGTTGTAGTGTGAGAAAATTAAAAATAAACCTAGCTAAGAATTATAGGTACCCAAAGTATAATGATTTTGATGGACAATGAATACTCCAAAGAGGAAAGTTTCAAATGGATTATTTTAAATGAACAGTTATTGTGTTGTAATGTTTCTCCTATGAATTTATGATTTAAGAAAGTAAAATTATATAGGATTTTTTTGAAATATGCCCATTATGTTTCACTTAACTGGATTTTGTCCATCCTTAGTTTTTCACTTCTTTCTGGATCCTGATTCTCTTAACCTACCCAATACCCTGTTTTTTATCTGCATATATGATAATATGATATAATCATATCAAATAGTTTTACCATTAACTGATAAACATTTTAAATTGTAAACTGTAAAATCCATAAGAGTTTTCCCTAATGTTAAATAGAGATCTATTATTTGCTACTTTTTTGGTTTGTATTTTAAATGAGTTCGAAAATCAACTACATATTGAACAAAGCTTTGTATTAGTGTAGGTAGGCAGATTCCATATATTCTTTTCCTTTTTTTATTCACTTTTGATTGATTATAGTTTTTGACTCACCACAGAAAATACATGCAAAAACATGAATTTATGGCAAGGGAGTTAAAAGGCTAGATTTGGGAAAAATACTTAAGTGATAAGTGGTTAGTTCAAGGTGGAGAGGGATTTTAGTGCCTTATGCATTCCTTAGGTGAAGGTTTAGAGAGGAACAAAGTGAAAAAAGTAAGAGTCAGAGTTTTGTTAGTGTGAGAAGTATGTTGTTGAAGTGCAGATGGAGAGGAAGACTAAAGAACCATAGGTTTAATGAGAGCATTGGAGACAAGGCTAGTTCTCCAAAGAGATTTTAAATACTTAGGTGCTCCATATATCCCAATTATATTGGGATTATATTTTTATTTATTATTTATATATATATATTATTTATATGTTATGTATTTATTTTCTTGTCTGTATTCTTGATTATGAATAAATATACCATAAACAATCCTATTTATCTTAAATATAGTTGACTTGCAGATATGTTTCCTTGTCCTCCACCTCATTGGGCTGAGATCTCCTTGAAGGCTAGGAAGTATTTTTCCTCTTTTTCTATCTTTAACAGTTAACACAGTGCTTAGTATATAGTAGATGCTTAAGAGATATGTGGGGCTTCCATTTTATTGGAGAAAAATTATAGTTTAGCTATGTGAACAAAATCTATTGTCACTAGACCTGATAATTTTTGTAAAATAGGCTTCCTAGATCTTTTATTTTTCAATTTTTTTTCTTGTTTTGCTTGGTTTTCCCTTCAGGTGGAGATCTTTATATTTGAGTACAGTACAATAGAATAAATGACTATCACTCTGTATTTCCTGTGATTCAAAATTGTACAAATTTAATGGGTTAGACTCCTTTACAAAATTTTTGTACAATGTATACAGTAGTCAGGAATGATTCAAGTATTTTCCTGGATATTTAACAGAAAATAACTTTATAATCCACTGGCATTAGTGAATTCTACCATTTGATCAAAGTAAAGAAAAATTTCTCTAAATTCAAATGTTCTAATTATAACAATTCTATGTACTCTAGATTTGTTTAAACATGGAAGGAGTTCATGTTTTATATAACAATATTTAAATTGAATCAATTTTTTGGGCATGAATACATTTTTAATAAAAAAATTCCTGTTTTAATTAAAAAGTCAATCATAATAATCATTTTAAAAGACAAATTGAAATTAAGTTGGTAAGGGGTGGCTAGGTGGCATAGTGGATAAAGCACCAGCCTTCAAGTTCGGAGTACCTGGGTTCAAATCTGGTCTCAGACACTTAATAATTACCTAGCTGTGTGGCCTTGGGCAAGCCACTTAACCCCATTTGCCTTGGAAAAAACCTAAAAAATTAAAAAATTAAACAAAAGAAATTATGAGGGTAATAAGAAATGTGACATCCTTTTTGGTTTTCACTTTTGAATATCTTTTCTATTTTAAGCATAGCATATTTTATTCTTTTTTGTAGTCCAAATTTCCTAGCACTACTCATTCTCATTCCTTCCTTAACATAAAATCTCTCCAAACAAATGCATACATTTTAATAAAACAAACAACACATTTGCATATCTAAATATATGTCTCATTCTTTACTTCAGGTTCATCATTTAGCTATAAAAAAGGGGGGGTTCTAATTCATCATCAATTTTTGAAGTCTTAATACCAATGATCTTGGTTTTAAGATTGAAATTGTGGTGCAGCTAGGTGGCACAGTGGATAGAAAACCAAAGCTGTAGTCAGGAGTACCTAAGTTCAAATTGGGCCTCAGATACTTAATAATTACCTAGCTGTGTGGCCTAGGGAAAGCCAATTAACCCCACTACCTTAAAAAAAGATTTGAATTGTTTCCTTTTACAAAACTTTCCTTTTATCTAAACTGCCCTCCTGGTTTGGCTTATTTTTCTCTCCAACAATTCATACTATTCTCCATATGCTGCACTGAATTCACCATGTTCGTCATTTGTTTTGACAAATTATGACATTTATTCAACAATTTTCAGTTCATGTATACCAAATTTCCAATTATTCACTACAAAAGAGATTGCATTTAATAACATTTTATAAATATATATATATGTATACATATATATATATATATATATCATAGATATCTTAATAGATATACATACCTGCACCTATATTCCTTTGTTTTTTCTTTGTAATTTTAATGAATTTATTCATTAGTTTTTCCAACTCCATGCAAAGATAATCTTTCACATTCATCATTAGTAAGATTTTGAATTTCAAATTTTTACCTCCCTCAATTGCCCCCCTCCTCTTGACAGAAAATAATTAAATATAGGTTATACATGTATAACTAAGTTAAACTTATTTCCATATTAATCATGTTGCAAAAGAAGACTAGGAAAAAAAAAGAAAAATAAAACAAATTCAAAATTTTGAAAATACTATGTTTTGATTTGAAATCAAAGTTCATAATTCCTTCTCAGGAGATGAATGGTATTTTCCACCATATGACCTTTAGAATTCTTTCTGATCATTGTACTGCTGAGAAGAGTAAGTTCATCTTAGTTGATCATCCACAATGTCATTTTTAATGTATAAAATGTTCTCCTCACTCTGCTCAAAACTCGGCATTACTTTACGAAAACTTTTCTATGCATTTTTAAAGTATGGTGCCTCAAAGTATCTTTTTTTAATATAGAAATATTTTATTTGTCCTTCAAATCATTTTTCCAAAGAAATTTTCTCCATTTTCTTTGAGTTTTTCATTATGTTGGTTTTGTTTTATTATTTTTTGATTTCTCACAAAGTCCTATTTCCCTTAGTTCCATCCATTCTACATTTTAAGAAATTTTTTTTCTTCAGAGAATGTATTTATCTTCTTTTCCATTTGGTCAATTCTGCTTTTTTAAAAAAATTATAAAAATTTAATTAGTTTTCCATATATATATATATATATGTATATAATGTTATTTTATACTAATCTTTTTTTGTGAGATTTTGAGTTTTCAATTTTTCTCCCTCAATCCATTCCCTCCCCATGGCCAAGCAAGAGAAGGCAATCTGATCTACGCTTTACATATGTATACATGATAAATGCAGACTGAAATTGAATGTATTGTGAGAAAACAAACAGATCCAAAAAGAAGAAAGAAAACATTAGACATAGCACATACAAAAATTACATATTACATAAGTCAGTTTTTTTAAAAAAAATTAAAGATATGAAGCTTTAGTCTTTCATTGAACTCCACTGAGAGGAGAACCAAGATATTAGGATGAGGACAGGCATTTAAATGACACAGTTCCTCCTCTGGATACAGATGGTATTCATCATCACAGATTCCCTAAAATTGTCCCTGATCCATTCTCTGATGGAATGAGCCAGTCCATCCTGGTTGATCATCACCCCATGTTGTAGTTAGTTCTGCTCATCTCACTCAACATTAATTTAAACAAGTCTTTCCAGGCTTTTCAGAAATCCCATCCCTCATGATTTCTTATAGCACAGTAGTGTTCCATCACATACATGTAACATAATTTGTTCAGCTATTCCCCAATTGATGGGTCTTCACTCAATTTTCCATTCTTTGACACTACAAAAAAAAGATGCTATGAATATTTTTATTCATATGGTATATTTATCCTTTTTCTATATTTCTTCAGCATACAAACCTAGTGGTATTACTGCATCAAAGAACATGAACAGTTTTATTGCTCTTTGGGAATAATTCCAAATGTTCTCCAATAAGGTTGCATCAGTTTACAACTCCAACAGCAATGTATTAGTGTTCCCACTTTCCCACATCCCCTCCAAAATTGATCATTTTCCTTTTTAGTCATAATGACCAATCTGAGAAGTGTATTTGCATTTCTCTAGCCAATAGTGTTTTAAAGTATTTTAAAGCAAATTTTAATATGACTATAGATAGCTTAAGAATTGCTTTTTCATATCATTTGATCATTTGTCAATTGGGGAATGACTTGATTTCTTTATAAATTTAACTTTATATTCTTGACAATTCATATGAATTTAGTTTTTATTTTTTTCTAGCTCATTAAAATAATTTTTAAGAAATTTGATTTGTATGGCATTAAATAAGTACTTTAATTTAGGGACAATTATCAATTTTATTATATTAGCTCAGCCTACCCTTAAGGAGTTGATATTTGCCCATTAAGTTAGATCTGATTTTATAAAAATATTTCAGTTATTTTTATAGATTTTCTTCATCTACCTTTGTAGGTAGACTCCCAAATACTTTATATTGTCTGAAATTACTTTAAATGGAATTTCTCTTTCTACCTCTTGCTGCTGTATCGTGCTAGTAATATATAGAAATGCTGAGGATTTATGTGGGTTTATTTTATATCCTGCCACTTTGCTAAAGTTACTAATTGTTTGTAGAAGGTTTTTTAAATTATTTTTAGGGTTCTCTAGGTATGGTATCATATCATCTGCAAAGAGTGAGAGTTTTGTTTCTTCATTACCAATTCTAATTTCTTCAATTTCTTTTTCTTCTCTTATTGCTAAAGTTAAAATTCGAAATACAGTATTTGGTAATAATAGGCATTCTTGGTTCACCTTGGTTCATCTTATTGGGAAACTTTCTAGCTCATACTTATTACATCTAATGTTTTATGATGGTTTCAGATGTTATTTATAATTCTAATAATCAATCCATTTATTCCTATGTTCTCTATTGTTTTAGTAGGAATGGGTGCTATATTTTATCAAAAGTTTTTCAGTAGGACTTTCAGACAAGATAGTGGAAAGAAGCCTATTACTGCAAAAGGTATACTGGCTTTCCCTCAGAATTAATATGAATCAAGCCTCTTAACAGAATTCAAATCCACAAAATACAGAAAGAGCTAATAGAAGAACGTCTACCAACAAGGTGTGTCTCTGAAGATCATGGCAGACCTGTGGGCAGAGAACAGGAAGCCAGACCAGGGACAGGTAGGTGAGATGCAGGATTAACCGTGGAAGCTTGGCTTTATGAACAGGCAGGAAAGCAGCACATTGGGTTTGATTGCTCCAGCACAGCAGCTAGAAATCAATCCTATCAATTCTGCTAGCCAGTAAGACTAGGGCTGCATGCCCCTTATTTTCAGTGGAGATTCCAAGTTTCCAGTTATGCCCCACCCCCATCTCTGTGAGAGAAAGGGACTCTTCCCAGAAGAAAGAAACAACCCCCCCCCACCTCTGTTCAGGTGTGGGCAGCAGATCTTGTGCAGTAAATAAGATTAACTAAATAGTCTGAGGGCCCAGGCCATATAAAACCTGCTGCTCCCCAACCCCTAGTCTAGGCAGTGAACCAGTAATCAAGGTCCAAGACATTCCAGAAAAAGGGTCTAAGACCCTCTACATGCCAGATCAATTGGAGCTACTAAACCCAGAGAACAAAGCCTCTAGGAATTTTAAAACCAAAGATCGGGAATCAGCTCCCCCTCACCCCCCCAACACAAAAACCTAGGAAAATGAAGAAAGGTAGGTGTAAATGGGGGGGGGGGAATGAAAGCTACATCTAAGACAAATACCCTAACTCAGAGAGAGCTACAATTTCTGAGGAAAATATGAATTGGTCTGCAGTCCAGAAAGACTTCTTAGAAGAGATGAGGAAGGAGGTTAAAAATCAATTCAGAAAAGAAACTCAAGAAAAGATTAACACCTTGTAACAAGGAAGCAAACCCTTAGAAAACACAATTGGACAAATTCAAAAATAAAATAATTCTATCAAAACTTCAATGGGCAAATTTAAAAAGAATGACCAATTGGAAAAGGAGTTGCAAAAGGTAAATGAAGAAAATTCTTCTTCAAAATCTATCTGGAATCTAATGGAGTCTGTGTAACTAATGAATTCATGAGACAACAAGAATCTGTTAAATGCAACCAAAACAATCAAAAATAGAAAAAAATTAAAACACCTCATTGGCAAAACCACTGACCTGTAGAATAAATCCAGGAGAGACCATTCAAGAAACATTGGGCTTCTTGAAAACATTGAAGAGAAAAAAGGCTTGTACTCAATATTACAGTATTTAGTGATGGAAAATTGGCCTGAGATCATAGAATGAGAGGGCAAAACAGTTATTGAAAAATTATATTGATCCTCTCCTGAAAGAGGATCACCAAAGAATATTGTGGCCAAATTCCAGAAATATCGGATAAAAGAGAAAATCCAGCAAGCAACCAGAAAGAATACCAAGGAGCCAGAGTAAGAATTATAGAGAAACTGGCTGCATCAACATTAAGGAATTAAAAGGCCTGGAATGTGATATTCCAAAGAGTAAGGAGTCTTGGAATCCAGTGAGCCTCTGCTTCAGGGGAAAATATGGACATTCAACAAGATAGGACACTTCCAACTTTTCCTGATGAAAAGACCAGAGCTAAATAAAAAAATTGGACTTCAAACAAGAAACCCAAGAGACACATGAAAAGGTTAAAAAAAAAGAAAAAGGAAAAAACTGCTAGACAATAAGATGAAACTGGCTATATCTCCACCTGGGAGAAAGATTCTCATAACTCTCAAGAATTGTAAATCTAATAGAGAGATTATACTTAACCAGAAGAGATGGAAACTCACAGTTTATCCATGGCTCTGATTGAATGATTTAAAAACATTATTTCCTTGAAAAGGGAGGGCAGTAAAGAGACAGGAGGATGGAGGTGATTGGATGGGGAAAATCATATTACATAAAGAGGTACAAAAGACCTATTGCAATAGCAGAGAAGAAAGGAAGATGTGAGAACTGCCTGAATCTTGCTCTCATCAGATTTGGTTTAAAGTTAACATACACACACTCAGGTAAGTTAAGACACTTGCCTTATCATTCAAGTACTAAAAAGGACAAGTGTGGGGGTTGATAAAGAGTACTAACAAAAGAAAGGGAAGGAAGAAGGGGTAAAGAGAAAGGAGGAAGATAGCGGAAGGAGGTGGACATAAGGGAGCAAACACACTGAAGGAGGAGATATTAAGAAATAAAATGAGTTACAGGAAGACATAGAGAGCAAAACCCTACTGGTGGGAGACCCTAAACACACTGAAGTTGGTGGTATTCAGAAACAAAATACAGGGGTATATGGATAAAGTGAAAAAAGGGGGAAAATACATCAGAGGGAAGACAGCATGGAGGACAATAAAGAGTTGGTAAATATAACTTTTAATGTGAATGGGATAAACTTCCTATAAAACACAAGTGGATAGGAGAGTGGATTAAAAATTGTGCTTTGGGGAGGTTACATTGCACAGTGGATAGAACACTGGTCCTCGAGTCAGGAATACCTGAGTTCAAATCTAGCCTCAGAAAATAGTTACCTAGCTGTGTGGCCTTGGACAAGCCACTTAACCCCATTGTCTTTCAAAAACCGAAAAGAAAATTATGCTTTTATAAGAAACTCATTTGAAGCAGAAAGATACATATAGAGTAAAGGTAAAAGGATGGAGCAAAATATATTTTGCTTCAGCTGAAGTGAAAAAAGCAGGGGTAGCAATCCTTCTCTAAGACAAAGCACCTGTAAAAATATATCTCATTAAAAGTGATAAGGAAGAAAATTATATTCTCCTAAAATGTATCATAGACAATTAAGCAACTTCAATACTAAATATGTATGCAACATGTGGTATAGCATCCAAATTCTTAGAGGAGAAGTTGAATAAGTTACAGGAAGACATAGACAGCAAAACCTTACTGGTGGTAAACCTCAACCTCTTGCTCTCAGATTTAGACAAATTTAACCATTAAATAAAAAAGAAGAAAGTTAAGGATTTAAATAGAATGTTAGAAAACATAGACATGATAAAGTAATTTTTGAGGAAATTGAATGGTGATAGAAAGGAATACATATTTTTTTTTCTGGAGTACATGGCATTTACAGAAAAACTGATCACATACTAGGACATAAAATCTTATAATCAATATAGAAAGGCAGATGCACTGAATACATCCTTCTCAGATCATAATGCAATAGCAATCACATGAAATTTTGGGCCAGGGACATATAGACCCAAAAATTAATTAGAAAATAAATAACCTCATTTTAAAGAATGAGGGGATCGAACAACAACTTATAGAAAGAATTAGTGATTTCATTCTAGTTAATGACAATAATTAGACAATATACCAAAACATACAGGATATAGCCAAAGCAGTTATCAGGGGATTTATTATATCTTTAAATGCATACATAAATACATTAGAGAGGGAGGAAATCAATGAACTAAACATACATCTAAAAAAAATTTAGAGAAAGTACAAATTAAACTCCCTCAATTAAATATCAAATTAGAAATTCTAAATATTAAAGGAGAAATTAATAAAGTTGAAAGCAAGAAAACTATTGAACTAATAAATAAAACCAAGAGTTGGTTTTATGAAAAAATACAATAAAAATTCATAAACCTCTGATTAATTAGATTTTAAAAAAAGAGAGAAGAAAATGAAATTGCTAGCATAATAAATGAAAAAGGTGAACTCACCACCAATGAGGATATTAAAGTAATAATTCTGAATTATTTTGTACAAATCTATGCCAAAAAAATTGATGATCTAAGTGAAATGGATGAATATTTTAAAAACCTAAGCTGCACAGGTAAAAATGAAGAGGAAATTAAATACCTAAATAACCTTATCTCAGAAAAAGAAATTCAGCAAGCCATTACTGAATTCCTTAAGAAAAATATCTCAAAGGCATAGTGGACAAAGCATCGGCACTGGAGTCAGGAGTACCTGGGTTCAAATCCAGTCTCAGACACTTAATAATTACCTAGCTGTGTGGCCTTGGGCAAGCCACTTAACCCCATTGCCTTGCAAAAACCTAAAAAAAAAATCTCCAGGGTTCAGATGGATTCACAAGTGTATTCTATCAAATATTTAAGGAACAATTATTTCTAATTCTATATAAACTCTTTGGAAAAATAGGTATAAATGGAAATCTGACTAACTCTTTCTATGACACCAATATGATGCTGATACCTAAACCAGAAAGAGTCAAAATAGAGAATTTTATAGACTCCTAGTATCTCCCTAATCAATACAAAAATCTTAAAAAAATATTAACAAAGTGATTACAGCAAATTATCACTAGGATAATACACTTTGTCAAGCAGGATTTATCCAAGGAATGCAAGATTGGTTAAATATTAGGAAAATTGTTAGTTTAATTAACTATATCAATAACAAACCTATCAGAAATCATGTGAGTATTTCAATAGATGCTGAAAAGGTCTTTGAGAAAATACAGTATCCATTTGCACTAAAAACACTAGAACCTTTAGGAATAAATGGATTGTTCTTTGTAATGATTGGCAGTATCTATCTGAAAACATCAGCAAGCATTATATACAATATAGATAAACTAGAGGCATTCCCAATAAGATCAGGGGTGAAACAAGTATGCCCATTGTCACTAATGCTACTCAATATTGTCTTACAAATGTTAGCTTCAGAAATAACAGAAGAAAAAGAAATTGAAGGAATTATAATTGGGATGGAAGAAACAAATTTCTCATTTTTTTGCAGATGACATGGTGGTATAACTAGAATATCCTAAACAATCATCTAAAAAACCTACTGGAAACAATTAGCAACTTTAGCAAACTCACAGGATATGAAATAACCATCATAAAGACTCAACATTTTTATATGTTACTAGCCAGAAACAGCTGTAAGTGCTAGGAAAGACAAATCCCATTCAAAGTAATTTCAGACAATATAAAATACTTGGGAGTCTACCTGTCAAGGCACTCTAAGAAACTCTATGTAAAAAAGCAAACTACAGAACACTTCTGACACAAATAAAATCAGATTTAGATAACTAGTCAAATATCAACTTTTCTTGGATAGGCCAAGCTGATATAATAAAAATTACAATTCTACCTAAATCAAATTAATTATTTAGTGCCCTACTCAATCAAAATTCCCCCAAAATTACTTTAGTATGCTAGAAAAAAAATTTTAAGTAAATTGATATGGAGAAATAAAAGTCAAGAATTTCCAGGGACTTAATGAAAAAATGTAAGAAAAGGTGACTTAGTCCTGCCACATCTAAAATTATGTTATAAGGCATCAGTCATCAAATCTATCTGGTATTAGCTAAGAAATAGAGTGATGGATAAGTGGAATAGAATGGGTGCAAAAGAGATAGGAGGAAATGATTATACTAATCTGCTCTTTGATAAACCCAAAGAGTTCAGCTTCTGGTATAAAAACTCTCTTCAATAAAAACTGTTGGTAAAGTTTGGAAGTTAGTAATGAAGAAATTTGGATTAGACTAACATTTCACACCCTATACCAAGATAAGGTCAAAATGAGTACAGGATTTAGATATAAAAGACAATATCATAAGAAAACTAATAGATCAAGGAATACTTTACCTGTCATATCTTTGGAAAAGGAAGCAGTATATGACCAAGGAAGAAATGGAGACTATCATTAAAAATAAAATTAGATAATTTTGATTATATTAAAATAAAAAGCTTTTACATAGATAAAATCACTGTAACCAATAACAAAAGATGTAGTAAATTGGGAAGCAATTTTATAACTAGTTTTTCTGATAAAGGACTCATTTCTATAATATATAGAGGGCTGAAACAAATTTATAAAAAATCCATCTATTCTCCAATTAAAAAATTGTCAAAGGATATACAGAAGCAATTTACAAATGAGGGGAAACAAAGCATTCCATAGACATATGAAAAATTGCTCTAATTCTTTACTTATTGGAGAAAAGAAAATTTAAACATCTCTGATGTACAACCTCACTCCTCTCAGACTGGCCTTATGACCAGAAAGGACAATGATCAATATTGGATGGGATGTGGGAAATCTGGGACACTAATACATTGTTGGTGGAGCTGTGAACTCATCTATCTTTTCGGGAAAGCAATTTGGAAATAGGCCCAAAGGGCCATAAAAATGGGCATACCCTTTGATCCAGTAATACCACAACTGGTAGTTATCATGAGATCATGAAAAGGGTATAAACACCAATTGCACAAAAATATTCATATCAATTCTGTTTATGTTGGCAAATATTTTTAAAATGAGTGAATTCCCATCAACTGAGGAATGCCTGAACTGATTGTGATATATGTATGTTAAGGAACACTACTGTTCTATTAGAAACCAGTATGGATGGGAATTCAGAGAACCCTTGAGGGATTTACATGAATTGATGCTGAACAAAATGAGATCCATAAGAACATTGTACACCACAATAGCAACATGGGAGTGATAGTCAAACTTAATGGGCTTGCTCATTTCATCAGTACAACAATAAGGGACAATTTTAGAGTATCTGCAGTGGAGAATGCCATCTGTACCCAGAGAAAGAATTGTGGAGTTTGAACAAAGACCAAAGACTTTTACTTTCAATTAAAAAATTATCTTGTGTAATTTTGCTATGTCATATTTTGTTTTTTTTTCCCCCTTTAGGATATGATTTTTTTTCTCAACACATTCAATTTTGATCAATGTATGGCATGGATACAATGTAGATACTATCAAACTGTCTTCTGTGGGGGGGAGGCAAGGGAGATTAGGGCAAAAATTGTAAAATTAAATAAAAAATGAAAATAAATTTGAAAAGATTTTCGACAGTTATTGAGAAAATTAAATGATGTATGTTAGGTTCGTTACCAATATAGTCAATTTTTCTGGCATTTTTCCTAATATTGAAACAACTCTGCATTCCTTTATAAATCCTGCTTGGTCATGGAGCATTATCCTACTGATAACTTGCTGTTATCACTTTACTAATTTTTGCATCCATATCCATTAGGGAAATGAATTTCCTTTCTCTGTTTTGACTCTTCCTGGTTTAGGTATCAGCACCAGAGAAGGTATTTTACATAATTTCATTTTCACCTATTTTTTCCAATAGTTTATTTAGAAATGCAGCCAACTATTCCTTGAATGTTTGATCAGATTTTCTTGTGAATCCATCTGACACTGGAGATTTTTTCTTAGGGAATTCATTCATGGCTTGTTGAATAACTTTTTTCTGAGATCGATTTATTTATGTATTTAATTTTCTCTTCTTTTAATCTGGAAACTTTATATTTTCATACATGTTCATCCATTTCACTTAGATTATCAAATTTATTGGTATACACATGGGTAAAATTGTCCTGAATTATTGCTTTAATTCTGCTTCTTTCATGGAGAAATCACCTTGTTCATTTTTTATTGTAGTACCTTTGTTGTCTTCTTTCTTTTTTAAATCAACTTAAAAAAGGGGTTAACTATTTTATTGATTTTTATATAACCAACTCTTGGTTTTACTTACTAGTACAATCATTTTCTTATAGTAGATTCCATTAATTTTATCTTTAATTTTCAGAATTTGTAATTTATAATTTAAATGGAGATTTTTTATTTGTTCTTTCTCTCCTATTCTTAGTTGCATTCTCTGTTCATTGATTTACTCATTCTCTATTTTATTCATGTAAGCACTTAGAGATATAATATATATCCCCTAATAACTGCTCTGGCTGTATTCCATAAGGATAGATATGTTGTTTTATTTTTGTCCTTGTATTGGAGGAAACCATTCTTTCTTTCTACTCATTCTTTAAAATTTAGTTATTTATGAGGGAATGTCCATTGATTGGGGAATGACTAAACAAATTATGGCATAAGACTACTATGAAATATTATGGTTCTATTAAAAAAAACATAAATGCTGGGACTCGAGAGAAGCATGGAACGACTTACAGAATCTGATGTTGAGTAAAGGGAATAGAAGCTAAAGAACAATGTACACATTAACAGCAATATTGTGAGATGATCAGCTTTGATGGAAACAGTTGTTCTCAGAGGTCCAGAGACTTAGGACAACCTCATTAGAACAGTTACGGGCAATGTTATCTTCATCCAGAAGAAGAAAAACAAAACAAAAAAAAGCAATCCTTCAGAATCTGTTGAACACTTTATAAAAATTAGCTCTTATGTATCACTTTACCTTAATCTGAATTACTTATACTGAAAATAACTAATCTGTAAACATGTTTATCAAAAATATGTATGTATAATGCTAACCTGACTGCTGCTAATGGAAGGGGGTGGGAAGGCAGCATGGAAGGAAATTTTATAACTTAAAAGTATACATGTGCATATGGATGAAAAAAATAGTAAAAAATTAGGTTATTTAGTTTCCAATTACTTTTAGATCTATCTCTTCATCGTCCTTTATTGCACATGATTTTTCTTGCATCATTTTCTTAAGAGGATACATCCAATATTTCTGCCTTTATGCATTTGATTTGGTTGGCTTTAATGCCCTAATTCATGGTTAATTTTTTTTTTGTAGCTGCCATGTACTGTCAAAAATTGTATATCCCTTTTCATCCCCATTCAATTTTCTCCAGAGGTCTATCATATCTAAGTTTTCAAACATTTTCTATTTACCTCTTTAATGTCTTTTGTATTTACTTTATGGTTAGATTTTTCTACTTCTGAGAGAGGGATGTTATAGTCTCCAACATGTAGAGTTTTGCTTCCTGTAACTCATTTAACTCCTCTACTAAGAATTTAGAGGCTATGCTTCTTGGTGCATTCATGTTTAGTATTGCAAATACTTGACTGTCTTTGATAGCTTTTAGGATGATATAGTTTACTTCTTTATTTTTCTTAATAAGATCTATTTTTGCAGCTATTTTTCTAAGATAAGAATTGCTATCTCTTCCTTTTCCTTTCCTCTTAAGCACATGATATTCCAGTCTAGTCTCTTACAAATATGCTATATATATATGTTTCTCTACTTCTAATATTTTTCTTGTAAGCAGCATGCTGTGGGATTCTAGTCTTTAATCCACTCTACTATCCACTTCCTTTTTATGAGAGAGTTCATCCCAGTCACATTAAAAGTTATAGTTATTAACTCATTATTGCCCTTCATGCTATCTTTCATCCTTTTGTATTTTCCCCCTCTTTCACTTTATCCCTATACCTCAATATTTTGTTTCTAAATACTATCTGCTTCAGTATGCTCAGCCCCTTCTATCGACATCCCTACCTTCTCTTTCCCTTCTCATTTTTCCCTTTCTGTATTTTTTAAAATATTTTTTGAAAAAATAATTATTTTAATCCATATACATATGCATATTTTTAGTTACAAAATTTCCTTCCACCCTCCCTTCCCACCCGCTTCCCCTCAATGATGAACAGACAGTATAGCATTGTACAGACATATTTTTGATAAAAATATTGCAGATTATTTATTTTAGTTAAGAGTAATTAAAATTAAGGTAAATACACACATAAGAGATAATTTTTATAAAGTATTATTGAGATTCTGAAGAGTTGTTTTTTGCTTTGTTTTATTTTTCATAGATTTGTACAAGCATATTTCCAGGCTACCAAATTTCCCTCTGCCCTTCCATCCCACTCCCTCCACTCAGTATGGAAGAGTATAGTACAGTATATATATATATATATATATATATATATATATATATATATATATATATATATATATATATATATATATATATATATATATATACATATATATATATATGTATGTATTGCTAAACATATTTATACATTAGTAATTTGGGGGATAAGGAAAGATTAAGGGAAAGAGATCCATATGGCATAATTTTTATAGAGGTGTTTTTTTCTGTGTTTTATTTTGTTTTGTTCCTCTTCCTCTGGTTGGGGATATTATAGTATATAATATGATTTAATACAATTGTCCTAGCTCTCTGGACTGTTGAGAGGAGCTGCTTCTTTCAAGGGTGATCATCTCACAATATTGGTATTTATGTGTACATTGTTCTCTTGGTTCTGCTCCTTTCATTCAGCATCAGATTCTGTAAGGCATTCCATGCTTCTCTAGAGTCTGACCATTTATGGTTTCTTATAGAACAATAATACTCCTTAGTATTCATGTACCATAACTTGTTTAGCCATTCCCCAATTGATGGGCATCCCCTCAATTTCCAATTCTTTGCCACCACTAAAAAACTGTTATGAATATTTTGGAACATGTAGGACTTTTCCCATTTTTTACAGGATTTTTTGGATATAGTCTTAGAATTGCTAGGTAAAAGGGTATGAAGAGTGTTATTTCTCTTTGGCCATAGTTCCATATTTCTCTCCCAAAAGGTTGGATCCATTCACAACTCCACGAGCAATGCATCAATGACCCAGTCTTCCCACATCCTTTCTAACATTGATCATCTTCCCTTTATCCTCATCTTGGCCATTCTTATAGGTATGAGTTGATACCTCATTGTTGTTTTAATTTACATTTCTTGTATAAATAGTGATTTGGAGCATTTTTATGTGATTATATATATATATATATATATATATATATCTTTAATTTTTCATTTTAAAATTGACTGTTCATATCCTTTGACTATTTATCATTTGCTTGTAACTTTAAAAATTTGATGCATTTCTTTATATATTTTAGAAATGAAAGCTTAATCAGAAATCCCAGTTGTGAAGATTGTTTTGCAGTTTTCTGCTTTTCTTCTAATTTTGGCAGCATTGATATGTTTAGTGCAAAGACCTATTTATCCCTTCTTCTTTCCCTTCCTCACATCTTTCTTCTCTTAATGCTTGAAAGGTAAGATAAGTCTCTAAACTCAATTGAGTGTGTGTTTAATGTCTTTTTGAGTTAAATCTGATGAAAGCAGTTCTCTCCTCCTTCCATCTTCCCCTCTACTATTATAGGTCTTTTGTACTTCTCCATGTAATGTACTTTACCCCATTCACTCTCCTCCTTCCTCCTATCTCATTTCTATCTTCCCTTTTAAATGAGAAATTATTTTAATCATTTGAGCAAAATCATGGACACATCATGAATTTCTTCTGCCCAAGTATATTACTTTTTAAGAGAGTTAAAGTTCTCAAGTGCTATTAGAATTATATATCCTGTTGGACATGTAACCAGTTTAATCTTATTAGATAAATATTTTTTTTTCCTTTTCCCCTATTTACCTTTTCATGTAACTCTAGAATCTCCTGTATGAAAAACTTTGTTTAGCTCTGAACTTTTCATCTGGAAATTTTGAAAGTCTCCTATTTCATTAAATATCCTTCTTTTCCCCTGAAAGAGAAGGCTCAGTTTTACTGGACAGTGAATTCTTGGTTGTAATCCAAGCTCCCTTGCTCTCTGGAATATCCTATTCCTGGACTTCAAACCCTTAATACTGATATAACCAAGTCCCATATAATCCTGAATGTGGTTCCTTGGTATTTGAATAGTTTCTTTTTAGCTCCATGTAGGAATTTCCCCATTCATCTGATAGTTTGGGAGTTCAGCCATAATATTCCTTGTTGTTTTCATTTGGAGATCCCTTTCAGGAAGGTATAAGTGTATACTTTCAATGACTATTTTGCCTTAAGGTTCCATGATCTCATGGCAGTTCACCTTCACTATATCCTTTGATTTGATTTTTACATTGCGTCTAATAAATCTATTTTCAAAGTCAGTTGTTTCGCAAATGTGATATTTTTTATTTTCTTCTTTCCATTTTTAAAAAAAATTATTTAACAGATTCTTGCTGTCTTGTGAAGTCATTCATTTCCACAGATTTTAAACTTTTTTTAGGGAAGAGTTTTCTTCACTTTTGCATGTCCTTTTCTAATTGGTCATTTCTATTTTTGAAGGAGTTATTACCTTTTCCTATTTTTCCAGTTTTGCTATTTATAGTTTGTTTTTTTTTGTGTACTTGTCTAATTGTTTAAAAGAATTTCTTTTTCTACTTGTAAGATGTTAATTTTCTCTTCCATAGAGTTATTTTTTTTTTTGTTGTGTTTCTTTTCCAAGTTTTTCCATTTGACTTTTATGGTTCATATTGCTTCTGAGGGAAAGCCAAGAAAGCTTACAACAGTGCCTGTCTTCTCTTCACCATCTTGGCTAGAAGTCCCCACTCATGATTTTCACAAAAAATAGTACTTTATAACATTTATTTTCTGTAAGTTGATTATCATTCTCCAATTGATGGGAATCTTCTCAATTTCTGATTCTTGACTAATACAAAAGGGCTGCTATATATATGTATATATATATATAGATAGATAGAGAGAGAGAGAGAGAGAGAGAGAGAGATACAGATAGAGATAGAGATAGAGACAGAGACAGAGATAGAGATAGAGATAGAGATAGAGATAGAGATAGAGATAGAGATAGGTATATACATATATGTGTGTGTCTTTTTTCTGTTTCTTATTATCTCTTTGAGATACAAATCTATTAGTGGTATTGCTAGATTAATGAGTATGCAATATTTTACTGCCCTTTAGGGTAGTTTAAAATTCTCTCTGGACAGCTAGGTGGCACAGTAGATAGAGCAGTGACCTTGGAGTCAGGAGGACAGGAGTTCAAATCCAGACTCAGATGCTTGGCACTAATTAGCCATATGACCTTAGACAAATCACTTAACTCTGATTGTTACACATCCAAATCCATCTCTAGTCATCTTGATCCATATCTAGCCACTGGATCAAGATGGTTCTAGGGGAGAAAGTGAGACTGGTGACTTAGCACAGCACCCCCCCTCCAATCCAATTCACATGATTGTCATGGCCTCACCTCCCTGATGTCAAGGTCTCCTTCCATAATGAAGGACAAAAATTATTAAAATCACTCTCCATAAAGGTTGATTCAGTTCAAAACTCCAAAAAAATGATTCTGTTCCCTACACAGCAATAATTGAAACCTCTACATGGATCCCACCCAAAAATAAAGATTAAATCAAGTTTTAACTGCAGGCCTTGTGGAAGATCTTCAGTGCAGGTCTGTCTTTTCAGGGGAAAAGGGGAAGTCAAGCTAGGTGGCAGTGCTGGAAAATCAGTGGGAGACTTTTAGGTATAGTTCAGTACAGATTCCAGCAGTTAGATAACAGCACTATTCCCAGTAATTATACAGCAGGCCAACAGAGACATTCCCATCACCAAATAATGTCTAAATATTGGGAACATTTGGTCAAAAGAGAGTCTTCAATTAGGAACAAATCACTGCATAGGTTGAGCCTGGACATAAAGGAGGAAGCAAACCTCTACATAGCCAATGTCTGGTATGCGTAGATAACATCTTGGCAAGTGATAATCCAAGGATTAAACACCAGCCTCTGCACAAAATGTATAGGACTATATTCCCTATACCCAGGGAGCATAGGAAAATGTTAAGAAATTTAAAGGAGTTTGGTTTTTTGAATTATAAAGATTTTATTTATTTTGAGTTTTATAATTTTCCCCCTAATCTTACTTCCCTCCCCCCACCCCCCCCACAGAAGGCAATTTGCTAGTCTTTACATTGTTTCCATGGTATACATTGAAAATTGAATATGATAAGAGAGAAATTATATCCTTAAAGAAGAAACAAAAAGTAAAAGAGATAGAAAGATCACACTATAAGATATCAGATTTTTTTTTTCCTAAGTTAAAGGTAATAGTCCTTGGTCCTTGTTCAAAATCCACTCTTCTTTCTCTGGATATAGATGGTATTCTCCACTGCAGACAGCCCACAATTGTCCCTGATTGTTGCACTGATGGAATGAGAAAGTCCATCAAGTTTTTTCATTGTCCCCATGTTGCAGTTAGGGTGTACAAAGTGTTTCTGGTTCTGCTCATCTCGCTCAGCATCAGTTCATGCAAATCCTTCCAGGCTTGCCTGAATTCCCATCCCTCCTGGTTTCTAATAGAACAATAGTGTTCCATGACATACATATGCCACAGATTGCTATGCCATTCCCCAATTGAAGACATTTAGTTGGTTTCCAATACTTTGCCACCACAAACAGGGCTGCTATGAATATTTTTGTACAAGTGATGTTTTTAACCTTTTTCATCATCTCTTCAAGGTATAGTAGTGGTATTTCTGGATCAAGGGGTATGAATACTTTTGTTGCCCTTTTGGCATAGTTACACATTGCTCTCCAGAAAGGTTGGATGAGTTCACAGCTCCAGCAACAAGGTAATAGTGTCCCAGATTTCCCACAAACCTTCCAAAAAAAATTTAAAGGAGTTGTTTTCTTAAGAGAGCTTTTTATGTCGTTTTTCAACTGACCAATTCTAATTTTTAAGGCATTCTTCTCCTCATTGGCTTTTTGAACTTCTTTTTCCATTTGACCTAAATTGGTTTTAACATGTTATTTTCTTCAGCATTTTTTTATATATCCTTCATTAGCTACTGACCAGGTTTTTATGATTGTTCTGCATCACTTTTATTTTGCTTCCCAATCTTTCTTTACCTCACTTACTAGATTTTCAAAATCTTTTTTGAGCTCTTTCACCACCTGAGATTGATTCCTGTTTTTCTTGGAGGCTTTGGAAACCAAAACTTTGACTCTGTCATCTTCTGAGTATGTGTTTCAATCTTCCATGTGACCCAAGTATTTTTCTGTGTTCATATTCTTTTTTTTTCCTGTTTACTCATTTCCCAAGCTTATGGCCTGGTTTTGAAGTGTTTCTCAAGCTTTTGAGTGGCTTTTGTATGCCCCTCACCCCCCACAAAGAATTCAATGTCTTATGAAAGACTCTGGTTGAGGAGGTTACCTGCCCCACTGTGGCAATGGGGGTCTCAGATTGTGACCAAGGTCTGAATATAAAAAAAGCAGCAGGGTCCTGTTCCAAGATTAACAAAGACCTCAAAAGTCTGTGGCCTAAGTACTATGGGAGCAGCTCCTGGTTGACTCCCTGCTGGGTGGCTCGACAGGTCTGCTTTGGGTTCCCAAGGTAGGGTGTGCACTGAGGTCTACGTTGCACTAGGCTTTCTCCCTCTGGCAGAGTTTCCCCCCTTACCTTCCTAGTTGTCTTTGGTAATCTCTGGGTTGGGAGGTCTGAAAATGGCTCCTGTTGTCATGAACTTTGGGGAACCAGGTGCACAGTGGGTTGTGCCTGGAAGACTGGAGCTGGTGTGTTTTGATGTGCTGAGGTTTACTTTCATTGAACTGGAACTTTTTACAAACCTGGTCCCAGATAAATAGAATTTTTTCAGGTGTCTTGGAGTAGAAATTTGGTTCACTCAGTCTTTCTGTGATTTCTGCCACTCTATATTTGGTTAGTCATACTTTTATGGCATTTGGGGTTTTCTGGGGAAGAGTTTCTGGGAATTTCTGTCTTTATTTCTCAAATTTTTCTTGCTCAGTTTGAACTCTGCTCCTGGGGAACACTGTTTAAACTTCTTTTGGGGGCGGTGCCTGCTCACTGACCTTCCATGTTGAGAACACTGGCAACTTGGTAACTGGGCAGATAGCAATCTTCTACACTGAGAATTCTAATGGATTGTTCACAGTCATTTTCTTTTTAGTTTTTTTTTTTTTTTTTTTTTTTTTTTTTTTTTGTAAGGCAATGGGGTTAAGTGGCTTGGCCAAGGCCACACAGCTAGGTAATTATTAAGTGTCTGAGACCAGATTTGAACTCAGGTACTCCTGACTGCATGGCCAGTGCTCTATCCACTGTGCCACCTAGCTGCCCCCACAGTCATTTTTTTAGAAATATTTTATTTATTTTGAGTTTTACAATTTTCCCGCTATTCTTGCTTCCCTCACCCCGCCCCCCAGAGAAAGTAGGCTTTTAGTCTTTACATTGTTTCCATGGTATACAATGGTGATTATTATACTATAATAGAAAAAGTTGAACTTTAAGATGATTAAATTAATTGAAAATTAAACATTTTTTGTATTTGTAGAAGTCATATTGTATATTCAAGCAGAGAAATAATGCTCGCTTCTTTTGAATGTTTAAAAAGGGATTAGGTATTTGTTTCTTCAAAATATAGAAATTAACAATAGTTAGCAACAATAATATGTATATCCTTTTTGTTAACATTAAATAGTATCACTTGGCAATATCAATTTGATATCTTTTCAAAATTGGATGAACTAACATAAAGTAAGCATTTTTATACCACTCTTCAGTCTTTATTGAATGGGATTAAAATAGTTAGATCTGTTAGACATGAAACAAGCCTACCTATCATGCCCAAGAAAAATGTGTTTTCCAATTTCATGTGTGTATGCGTGCTTTACAAATTTTACTTTCAAGTGTAATGTACTACAACAGTTTTGTAAGTCACTACCATGGACAAGAGTGTTCCTTCACATTTCCTAAAATGTTCCTGAATTCTATTTCTCTAACACCTGTCTAGGAATAGATAGTCAAAGATATCTATGATCCTTCAAACCCCAAGGGAACCAGGATCAGCTATCTCCTATTCTGAATGAAGAAAGTGGAGTCAGTGTACTTTCTAGAGAGAATAAATTGTCTTCCTAAGGAATTGTGTAGTAAAAATAGTTGTGACTTGAAAAAGAAACATACCAAGGACAATTTGCCCATTTTAAAGAAGCTTCATTAAAAAAGCACACAGTGGTAGTAATTGAATTTTAAGGGTATAATTTTATCCTTTCAAAACTTGAATAATGAATGATTCCTGAAATTCAAATTCATCCTACAATTTATCGGAATATATATTTATATATAAGCCTAATAGTATTCTTATAGGTTTATGTAGTCCCTGCTATCTGCTGTAACTATCCATTGGATCTAGAGAAAGATATTTATTACTATCCTCAACAATTACAGGAATGATTATTATGGCTTCTGAAATATTATCTTTGCAGACAAAGATCTTAAGAGGGTGCAGTTCTAATGACATTAAACAGGCAAGAAAAGGAACTAGTAATAGTATTGTTATTAAGTCATTTCAGAATGACACTGTGTGTACTGTGAAAATTAAATAAGTGTAAACTTTAGACACATATCCTGTTTTTCACACATCCATTAAAAGATGGCAAAGTTCTTAGCCAATTTAGGTCTACAACAGAACAATTGTGAAATCTGCTTAGAATCACAGAATCTTTTAATGTGTTAAAATCTTCATAATGCTCAGCTTTCATAATTTAAATTAGCAAGTGTTAATTGGCATCTGAAATGAGGAATTAGGTCCCAAATGATTATATAAGAAATTAGGATTAGAAAGAAATCAAATGATAGAAAAAATGAAAAAGAAGAGTTTTCAAAATGGGAAATAAAAGGAAAGGTAGATAAAAGGAGTATAGGAAAGGGAGAGAGAAAAATAAAGGAAAAATCAAAGTAACATGAGATGATTGAAATAAAGATGAAGGGACAGAAAGACTGAAGTAAAAGAAAAGACATGAGAAAGGGAGATGGAAGTCAAGATTGAATCATTTAGTCTAAAGATTAAAGGTGTTAGTCATCTTAAAATTAGGAAGGAGAAAGCTTTAAATTAATTAAGGTCTCCCAAATAATGATCCTCTTTTTAAAATGATTAAATTCTACTCCTATTGCTCACTAGAGGTTATTTGCTTGGACTGATAGGTCTTCAAGAATCCTCTGCTTCAGGTCCCTTCCTAGCTTTTTATTTTTAATTTTCCTTTTGAAAACAATAAGAATATTGTCTAAACATCTATTTTTACTGGAGTCATTCACTTGCCATCCTTACAACATAGGTCATACTCACATTTCCTTTAGCCATACTACTACTACTACTACTACTACTACTACTACTACTACTAATACTACTACTACTAATAATAATAATAATGAAATTCACATTTACAAGAAGAATGGGAAACAATGTTAGAAAACCATGAACTGCAAGATGTTAATGGTCACATTGCAGATATTAAACCGGGCTCCCAAGAGTCTGGACGTAGAAACATGGCATGTGAGAACAACTATGATGATTCTGAGGATTAATCTTGCAGCCACCTATGTGAAATAGTCTCTTTTAAAGAATACATTTTTTGTAGATAATGGATTCTAATTTCCATCTGTTACTCAGTCTGAAATTGACTTCAGGTGAGCAAACATAAAAATCCAATTTTTTTTCTACGTTTTCTTAGTTTGGACTGAGACTCTAGCAATGCTTTGTTGACTCTGAAGTTTTTAAAAAATTTAATTTATTTTTGCCCATGTTAAATTAAACGTGTTAACATGCATTTTTAGAACTTTTGAGTTCCAAATTCTTTCCCTTCTTCCCATTCCTATCCCATCCTTCATTGAAAAAGCAAGCAATTGATTTAGATTTAAATGTGTAGCCATGCAAAATAATTCCATAACATATATGTTTTTCCTAATTTATTTTCCAATTACATGCAAAGATAGATTTTATCAATCATCCTTTTACAAGATTTTGAGTTACAACTCAAAAGTTTCCTACCATCCTCCCTTCTCAATACTTCCCATATCAGTAAGAAATAAGTTATTTCTTTATTTGTCAAACGATGAAAAAATTTCTAGAAATAAGGGGGAAACACATGAAAAATAACCTAAAAGAAGTATATTTTTAAAAAAGTGAACATAGTATGCTTTGTTCTACAAGCAGAATAAATAGGTTTGCTTCTTTTTTCAGATAGAGATGCCATTTTCCTTAACATCTCTCAGCATTGCCCTTGATAGCTTAATTGCTGAGAGGAGTTGTAACAATCATAGATGATTATCTCACATTGTTCCTATTAGTATATTTAATTTTCTCCTCGTTTTGCTCACTTCACTCAACATCAGTTCATGAAAATTTTTCCATAAATCTGGTCAATCATGATTTCTTATAGAACAATAGAACTCCATAGTATTCATATATTATAAGTTGTTTATCCATGTCATAAATTTCCAAATCTTTGTCATTACAAAAAGAGCTTCTTTAAATATTTTTGGCCATATGGTCCTTTCCCCTTTGTAATGATCTCTTTGTGATATACACTTAGTAGTAGTATTATTGGATAAAAGGATATGTACAGTTTTATTGCCCTTTGGGAATAGTTCCAAATTTATTTCCAAAATGGTTGTATCAGTTGAAGTCTACCACCTACAGAGCAATAATGTTCCAGTTTTCCCACATCCTCTCTAAAAAAGCTTCACTTTCCTTTTTTTGTCATTTTTTGAATCTGATAGGTATAAAGTAGTATCTCAGAGTTGTTTTAATTTGCATTTTTTATCAATAATGATTTGGGACTTTTTTCCCACATAAAAACAGATAGTTTTAATTTCTACATCTGAAAATGACCTGTTCATATCACTTGACCACTTATCAACTGGAAAATTACTTGCATTCTTATTTTGACTCAGTTCTCAATATCTTTTAATGATTCCTTTATTAAAAATTTAGCTGTGAAAACTATTTCCCAACTTTCTGCATTCCATCAAATAGTAAGTGCATTGGTTTTATTTCTAAAAAAACTTTTTTTTTAATTTAATGTAGTCAAAATTATTCATTTTGTGATTTTGTTCTCTATCTCTTTTTGGTTATGATCTTCTTTCTTTTCCATAGATCTGACAGATATGGTATCACTTCTGCCCCTCATTGACTTATGGAATCAGTTTTTATGTCTAAATCCTGAATCCATTATGACATTTTCTTGGTATAGGATTTATGTTTAGTGTTTCCCCATAGTATTTTCAATTTTTTCCCCCCAGAAGTTTTTGTCAAATAATTAATTCTTATCTCAGAATGTTGAATCTTTGGGTTCAGCAAACAGCAAGTTGCCATAGTTATTTACTATTTCACCAATTAATTTCCTCTATTTCTTAGACAATATCGGACAGTCTTGCTAACTACAACTTCACAATATCATTTTAGATCTGGTAACAGTTGATTCACAGTCCCTTACATTGTCTTTTATTCTCTTGATATTCTTGAACTTTTCTTACTCCAGATGAATTTTGTTACTATGTTTCTTGCTCTTTAAATTAGTTTTAGTCATATGATTGATATTGCACTGAATATGTAATTTAATGTAAGTATAATTGCCATTTTTATTAAATTAGCTCAGCCGAAGCAGGAGAAATTGACATTTTACAATTCCTTAGATTTGATTATATTTGTAGTAAAAGTATTACATAATTATGTTCTTAAAGTGTCTGAATTTGAAAAGGGAGGTAGATTCCCAAAGACTTCATGTTATCTAAAGTTGTTTTAAAGGAATTTCTCTTTATTTCTTGTAGTTGGACTTTACGGGTCATTTATAGGAATACTGATAATTGATGGAGGTTAATTTTATATCCTGAAACTTTATTAAAGTTTCTAAATTTTAAATAACATTTTAGTTGATGTTCTAGGATTCTCTAAGTGTGGTGTCACGATATTTATGAAGACTGAGAGTTCTGTTTCCTCACTGCTATTCTAATTTCTTCAATTACTTATTCCTCCCTTATTGTTAAAGGCTAGCATTTCTAAAAAAAATATTGAATAAAGGCAATGATAATGGGCACCCTTGTTTCCACCTTGATCTTTTTGGGAAATGTCTCTGGATGGTGTTAGATAGATATTTCTTATCTTTTTTTTTTAAGGTTTTTGGCAAGGCAAATGGGGTTAAGTGGCTTGCCCAAGGCCACACAGCTAGGTAATTATTAAGTTTCTGAGACCAGATTTGAACCCAGGTACTCCTGTCTCCAAGGCCGGTGCTTTATCCACTACGCCACCTAGCCGCCCCTTATTTCTTATCTTTTTTAAGGAAAACTCCATTTATCCTATAGCTCTCTAGTGTTTTCAATAGCAATGACTTTTTTTGCACCTATTGAGATTATCATAGGATTTTCATTTATTTTGAGATTAATATCATCAATAATGGCTGATTTATTTCCAAATATTGATCCAACCCAGATAACTATCAATCTTACCTAAGTGTTATCCTAGTGATAACTTACTTTAATTTCTGTTGTTTTAAATTTTTATTTTTTTGCAGCAGTATTCATTACTGGATTGGTCTATAATTTTCTTTGTGTTTTTTGGCTCTTTCTTGTTTAAATATCAACAACATATTAGTGTCATAAAACAAATATCCAAGATCTCATTCTTTATTTATGTTTTCAAATAGTTTATAAGGAAGTGGAATTAATTGTTTTTTTTTTAAATTTTGGTAGGATTCACTTGTTTTTGTTTTTGTTTTTGTTTTTTGTTTTTGTTTTTAGTTTTTGAAAGGCAAATGGGGTTAAGTGGCTTGCCCAAGGCCACACAGCTAGGTAACTATTAAGTGTCTAAGTCCATATTTGAACTCAGGTACTCTTGACTCCAGGGCTGGTGCTCTATCCTGGAGTTGCTACCTAGCCTCCCCAAGTAGGATTCATTTGTGAATCTTTCTGGCCCTGAGATTTATTCTTAAGGAGTTCAATGATGGCTTTTTAAAAGTTTTGATGGCATTATTTGGTATTTTATTTCCTCTTCTGTTATTCTGGATGATTTTTATTTTTACAAATATTCATCTATTTCATTTAAATTGTCTAATTTATTGGCATACAATTGGACAAAATGAATCTGAAATATTCCTTTAATTTCCTCCTCACTGATGGTGATTTCATCATTTTTATACTGGTTTTCTTTTTTTTTAAATCAGATTATTCAATGGTTTATCTGTCTTATTATTTCCCCACAAAAACAATATTGTTCTATTTATTTGTTCAATAATTTTCTTCCCATTTCATTAATTTCTTCTTTGATTTTCAGAATTTCAAGTGTTCTATTTAATTGGGGGTTTTAATTTGTTTTAATTCTAACTTTTTTAGTTTCCTGTCCAATTTATTTATCTCCTCATTTTATAATTTATTAATATAGGCATTTAGAGAGGTAAAATTGCCCCTAACAATTTCTTTGACTGCATCCCACAAGTTTTGGTATGCTATATCATTATTGTCATTTTATTAAATGAAATTCTGATTTGTTGTTTGATCCTCTCATTCTTTGATATTAGATTATTTAGATTCCAATTAATTTTTAGATTATTTTTCTATAGTCTTTTCTTATATGGAATTTTTATTGCATCATTATCTTAAAAGAATGTAATATTTATGACTTTCTGCATTTAATTTTAAGGGACTTTTTTCCTTAATACTTGGTCAAATTTTGTGTAGGTGCCAAATACTTCAAAAAACAAGTCATTCATAATGATTCATTTTGTGAAACTAAACATAGACCTTCCTCTAGGGGGAAAATGAAGTTAGTATTTATTGATGTTTTATTTTTCCAAATACATGTTATGAAATGTTTTCAACATTCATCCATATGCATGTGTATATTTTTAAATTACAAAATTTCCTTCCAAACTTCCTCTTATGAAGGATTTTATTTTGTTTTGTTTTTCTTCCACTTGATGCATATATTAATTTCCATAGCCAGTCTCCTAGGATTGTTCTAGCTCTTTGAACTGCTAAAAAGTGATAATCTCACAATGTTGTTAATGTGTACACTCTTCCTTTGGTTCTGTCAGATTCTGTAATTCATTCCATGCTTCTCTAGAGTCTGACATTTTATGGTTTCTTATAGAAGCACAGTATTCCATAATATTTATGTACCAAAACTTGTTTAACCATTGTCCAATTGATGGACATTCCCTCAATTTCCAATCCTTTTCTACTTGAAGAAAAACAGTTGTTATTTTTGGAACATGTGAGAATTTTCCCATTATTTTGTAATTTCTTTTGGATATAGACCTAGAATTGGAAATGCTAGGTCAAAGAACATGAACAATTTTATTGCTCTTTGGGCTTAGTTCCATATTGTTCTCCAGAATGGTTGGATCACTTCACAATACCTTATAGCAATGCATTAATGTCTCAATATTCCCATAATATCTCCTACCCTGATCATTTTCCCTTTTTGTCACCTTAACCAATCCGATAGGTGTGAGGTGATATTTCAGAGTAGTTTTAATTTGCATTTCTCTAATCTCTAATATATTATTAGAGATTATATTTAACTTCAGTTTTTTTCATTTGAAAACTCTCTATTCATATGCTTTTACCATTAACAATTAGGGAATGATTATAACATTATAATTTAATGCAATTCTCCTTATATTTTAGAAATGAGATCGGAACTCTCTAGTTCTGAAGATTGTTTCCCAGCTTTCTGCTTTCCTTCTAATTTTATCAACATTGATTTTATTAGTGCAAAAACTTTTATAAATTTAATATAGTCAAAATAATTCATTTTGCAGGTTATAATGTATTCTATTTCTAGTTTAATCATAAGCTTGCTTCCTAAAAAATATAAAACTTAAGAAAAATAAATTTAAAAAGGTGATGGCTTAAATCTGTATTCAGACACCACCCACTTTCCTTCTGGGACTAAATAGCCTTCTTTACTTTAAGAATATACTTTCTTTACTTTCAGAATTGTCTTGGATCACAACATTGCTGATCATCCTAAAATATTTCTGTTATTTTTGTTTACACTATATTTCATCTGCTCATGTGGTTCTTCTCAGGTTTCATGAGAAAATCCTGTTTATGTTTTCTTACAATAGAATAGCATTCCATAATAATGATATACCACAATTTTTTCAGTCATTTCATTATTAATGAGCAACTCAATTTTCAATTCCTTACCAGTGGAAAGAGTTGCTATAAATATGTTCATACATAATTAACTTTCCTTCCCATTTTTCATTACTTCTCTAATGCAGTCCTAGTAGCATCATAAGATCACATGAATAGTTTTGTAGCCTTTTGATCATAGTTCCATATTGCTATACAGAATATTTGAACCATTTCATTTCTCTTCCACCAGTGCATTAATGTCTCATTCTCCCTACATCCCCTACATTTGAGATTTTTCTTTACTGTCTTATTAGGCAATCCAATAGTTATAAGATTATGCCTCAGAATTTTTCTAATTTGCATTCCTCTAATCAATAGTGAATAAGAACATCTTTTTAGTATAACTATTTATAGTGTTGATATACTCATCTGAAATTGTTTTTTCTTTTGATTATTTATCAAATGGGAAATTGCCCTCTCTCTTTTCTTGATAAATTTAACTCAGTTTTCTATGTATAAAAAAATGAGGCCTTTATCAGAGAAACTTTTTTCCAATATTTTTCCTCAAAGTTTACTATTGCTAACTGTATTTCCCCTCTATCTTATCCCCCCATTAATTTGATGATTCTTTTGTTTTGCTCCTTTCATCCTAGATCTAGGAGATTTGACTTTATTTTCTTCTTTTGAGTATGTACTTTTATTTTCCTATCACTACAACTTTTTAATGCAAGATTTTTCCTCCTCTTGTCTGCTCATTTCCTTAGCCTAAGATTAGATTTTAAGTATTTGTTAAAGTAGGCCTCTACTTTTAGGGTGGGGTTCACATTATCCCAAACCTGTGGGATTTTCTAATGGCAGTTTTCAGAGGTACTTTTAGTTTTCAGTTCTTCCAATGTGAAATGATCTTTTGAGGGGGTTTTTACAACTCTCCTGGCCTGTGTTCTAGCCTGTGGCTTAGCACAAGTACTGCTTACTCTGAAAGTGTGAGGAGAGTCCCAATTCCCAAGAGGTAACATGCTTAGTTACTCTACTGCTCCTCCTCTTCCTGTGACCTATGTCTCTCACTCAAATTTCCATATGGACAAATAACAGTACTACTCTGAACCTCTTATCATCTGTATGTTTTGAGGTCAAGAAGCAGCTGAAACTGCTGGACAGTACCTATGCTACTGAGGCCTATGCTGAACTATGCTTATGGTGTACCAGATTTTCCTGCTGACCTTCCAAGTTGTCCTTGGCAGATTTTGAGATGAGAGGTCTGGTAACCAGTATCACTGACACTGACCCAGTCAAGCGGCTGCCTGATCATCTATTACAGAGACCAGGTCTCGCCAACAAGTGCAGTGTTCTTATATCACCCTTTTGCAACATACCTTACCTGCTGATCTTCCAAATTGTCTTAGAAAGGAAATTTGTTTCACTCCATCTTTTTTGTAGTTTCTACCTCTCTTGAATTTATTTATATATTATTTATATTATTATTATTATTATTTAATTATTTATTATCAAAGTACTTAATAATATTTAAATTTATTTAAAGATATTTAGAGGGGTTTGGAGGGAAATTTCAGAGAGTTCCTACTTTTACTCCAACATCTTTACTACTTGCCTCCTACTTTCATCTAGTTGTTGAATCTTATGACTTCAAATTGCAGAGGTTTTTCTGCCTGCCTTAAAGAAAAGGATGAAAAGCCATCTAGAAATCCATGGGGTACCAAGTTGCCTTTTGGTCAAATTATGTTAGAGATTGGTGGTAACAGAAGTGGTGATTAGGTTCATGAAGTTAGTTTCTCTGCCCCTGAGGACAGCCTTGCTTCAGTCAGCCATAATAGTAGATATCCCTTGCTGATGTCTGTAAAAGTATGATGAAACTGAAAACAGGGTTCCTCCCACTCCTGAGAGTGCAATATTACCTCATAAAAGTGTAGTGATTGCTGGCCCAGTGTTTTTAATTATGATGATTCTGGCTCTTTGATATTCACCTTCATTCACCTTCAAATTCTAAAATGGAGAATCCAGTGCAATTTTCTGTCTTCGAATACCTCCACAACATAGACAAAGGAGCTATAACTAAAGATTGCAACTCTATTCCAGACAAGCGACATCAAAGCACTATCAATCAAGTGTCTGTTTATGAAGTGTACAAGGAACACTGTTGAAAATATGCGTACCAATGGCATTGATGGAGCAGTGACAAGTTGGAATATCAAGACTTTAGAGTCTTGGATTCTAGGACTATTAACCATGTGCAACTATATTTCCATATTCTAGCATGGTATATATTTTACAGAATGCAGCAACAGTATTTGCATGAAGATGGGGAAAAACCTAAAACAAGTCAAAAAATATCCCTTGCAGATTTTTTTGAAAATGTCATTAGTGAATATATTCTTTTAGAAAGATCAAGAGTGATGCCTTTTTGATATGCTATTTCATTACATTCCTGAGCAAAGCTGCTCCTTAAGTAGTTTATCTTGAAAAGTTGTCTCACTGTACTAAAAGGGGGTTTATGTAAATTGTCTGTTAAAATTTCTGCAAAATTAAGTTACCACTTGTGCATGTTTTGACTCTTATTTTAAAACTAGTCATTTCTGCTGTGTAAACTTGCTCTTTTTTCCCATTTGGTCTACCCAATTTTTATATGTAAAGATATAAAGAATGGTGTAACTTTATTCTTTTTTTTCATTTTTCCCTTAATTTTAATTTGTTTAGGGGACTTCACTCCCAAGTTGGTAGAGAGAAGTGAGGTAACATTTTGAGCTGTCCTGGCTTTCCCTCAGAACTCACTTGAATCACTTACAGATATTGGATTGATGGAACCCACAAAAGAACAGAAGGGGAGCATCTTCCATCAATGTCTTTCATGGGGGATTATGGGCATGTCCAGGCAGAGAGCTCAGACACATAAAGCAGCAGGGTGATGCCTGAGACTAGACTGAGTACCACAAGGTGAGAGGATGGGAGAACTTCAGGCTGGCTAGTCAAGGCAGCCCAAACTGTGAGCCCCTGCTATTCTAGAGAAATTCCCTGGTATTCCTGTGGGAGGACCTGGTTTTATCTAGCACAGACACAGAAATGGCCCCAGGTTTCTTCACCTTTCCCCAATGCTTGGGTGTGGGCAGCAGCCTTCCCCAGGGTTGACTGTCCAGACTATTTCTGGTGGTGACAGCCTACCCCCATGACTGGATTGTGTGAGGGTAGCTGAGATCCAGCCCCAGGTCTGGATAGTAGGCACCTGAAAGCATCATCACAGATGATACAGAGCAAACTTCTGCAATTCCTTACTGGTTGGTCTACTAAGTAATCCTATAGATTTCCTAGCTCCAGTAAGCAAGGACTCTAAGGTTCTCAGTAGCAAAAGACTGTGAATCAGTCACTTCTCCAACACAAGACCCTAGGAAAAACTTACTATTATGGACAAAAGGCACAAAGCAGGGTCTAAAGAATATTATCTTGGAAATGAGCACACTAATTCAGAAAAGGAGGACATTAGAAATTCTATATATAAGTTTCCAAGGACAATATGAATTGGTCTCCATCCAGAAAGAATTCTTAGAAGAGATCAAAAGGGACATTTAAAATTAAATGGAACAATTAGTAAAAGAAATACAAGAGCAAATAAGATGGTGTAAGACAAAATTAAAATCTTATAACAAAAAATGAGAGAAGAAAATAAATACTTTAAAATATAATTGGACAAATGCAGAAGGGAAATAATTCTCTTAAAAACAAAATTGGATAAATGGGAAAAGATAACAACTCTTTTAAAAATAGAATTAACCAAATTGTAAAGGAGATGCAAAATAGAGAAAATACCTCTTTGAAAAACAATTGGGATTAATGGAAGTTAAATATCGTAAAAAATCCAGGGGTGACTAGATGGCACAGTGGATAGAGCACCAGCCCTGGAGTCATGAGTACCAGAGTTCAAATCTGGCCTCAGACACTTAACAATTACCTAGCTGTGTGGCCTTGGGCAAGCCATTAACCCCATTGCCTTCCAAAAAATACCTAAAAAAATAAAAATAAAAACAAACAAAAAAGACAAAAAATGTAAAATTTCTCTTCAGTAAAACAAGTGCTTGGAATATAGATTCAAGAGTGACTATGAATCATAGGACTACTTGAAAACCTTGATTAAAAAAAAGAATCTGGACTCCATTCTTCAGGATTTAGTTAAGTAAAATTGTTTTGATATCATGGAACCAGAGGGCAAAATAGTAAATGAAAGAATCCATCAATCCCCTCCTGAAAGAGATCCTAAAATTAAAACTCCAAGGAATATTGTAGTCAAACTCCAGAATTATCAGATCAAGGAGAAAAATCTGTAAGTGGATAGAAAGAAGCCATTTAAATACCAAGAAGTCACAGTCACCATTACACAGGAATTGACTGTGTTAATCTTAAAGGACCAAAAGGCCTGCAATGTAATATTCTGGAGATCAAGGGAGCTTGGATTACAACCAAGAATGAACTATCCAGAAAAGCTGTGCCTTATCTTTTAGGGAAAAGCTGTACATTTATGGAAATTGGTGACTTTCAAAAGACCAGAGGTGAACAGAAAATATGAAGATCTTCAAACAGGATATACATTAAAAGGAAAGCAGGTGAAAAGATAAAGAATGCTATCCAATAAAATTAATCTGGTAAATCCCTACCTGGGAAGGAGATTCTCATAGCTCTTGAGAATTGTGACTCTATTAGAGGAAATATAATTAAACTGAAGGTGTGGACATTCATAATATGTCCATGACTTTGATGGAAATTTGGAATAAAAAAAAGTATTTCATTTAACAAAGGATGGGGTTGTAAAGGGATGAGAGGAAGGGAGCTGTTGAATGGGGTAAAATATATACATCAAGGAGTACAAAGGACCCTTTATAATAGAGGGAAAGAAGGAAGGAGGTAAGAACCACATGAATCTAATTTTCATCCAATTTGCCTCAAGGAAGGATTAACAAACACTCAGCTGAGTAAAGAGATTTATCTTGCATATCAAGTATTAGGAGGGGCAAGGTAGGTAGGGAGGGAAGAATGAATTGATAGAAGGCAAGGAAGGAAAAAGGAAAGAAAAGAGTTTGGTAAATAGACAGGGAAAACATATAGAGGGAGGTGGTATTCAGAAGCAAAACACTGGGGAGGAGGGATAAGGTGAAAGAAGGGAAAAATAAAAATGGAGGGGAGGATGGCATCTAGGAAAATAAAGAGTAAATAATTATAACTGTGAATGTGATTTATACTACCTCTCCCATAAAAAAAAGGGAATAGCAGAATGGATTAAAAACTAGTATTCTACAATATGCTGCTTACAGAAAAACACAACTGAAGTGGAGAGATACACACACAGCTTAAAAAACAAAGTCTGGAGCAGAATATGTTGTGATTCAGTTGAAGTGAAAAAGAATAAGGGTAACAGTCCTGATGTCAGAAAAAGGAGTTGCAAGAATAGATATCACTAAAAAAGTTAATGAAGGAAACTTCAGTCTCCTAAAAGGTACCATAGACTATGAAGTAATTTCAAAACTAAATGTGTATGACCAAGTGCGATAGCATCCAGTTTCTAAAGACATGGAAAGCAAAACTCTATTAGTGGGAGACCTCAACCTCCCTCTCTCAGAATTAGATAAATCTAACCATAAACAAGAAAGAATTTAAGGAGGTAAATAGAATGTTAGAAAACAGAAATGATAGACTTCTGGAGATAATTGAATGGGATGAATTGAAAGGGAATGCCTGTAGTACATGGCACTTATGCAAAATCTGATCATGCTTTAGGGCATAGAAACATCATAACCAAATGCAGAAAGGCAGAGATATTGAATGCATCCTTTACAGTTCATGATGCAATAAAAATCAAGTGTAATAAAGGATCATGAAAAAATAGATCTAAAACAAACTGGAAATTAAATAACTTAATTTTAAAGAATGAGTGGATCAAACAACAAGTCATACAAATAATTAAATATTTTATCCTTTATAATAACCATAATTAGACAGTATTCCAAGACTTATGATATATAGCCAAAGCAGATATTAGGGGAAATATTGTATCTCTAAATGCTTACATGAATAAAATAGAGTAAGAAGAGATCAATGAAATGAGCATGCAAATAAAAAAGTTAGAGTAAAAACCAAATTAAAATCTCCAATTAAATACCAAAGTAGAGATTCTAAATAGTTTTAGATTTTTCAAGGCAATGGGGTTAAATGGATTGCCCAAAGCCACACAGCTAGGTAATTATTAAGTGCCTAAGATCAGATTTGAACACAGGTACTGCTGACTACAAGGTCGGTGTTCTATCCACTGCACCACCTAGCCACCCTGATGAGATTATAAAAATTAAAGGAGAAATTAATAAAATTATTGCAAGACAACTAGTGAATTCATAAATGTAATCTAGTTGGTTTTAAGAAAATATCAGTAAGGGCAGTTAGATGGTGCAGTGGATAGAGCACCAGCCCTGGAGTCAGGAATACCTGAGTTCAAATACATCCTCAAACATTTAATAATTACCTAGTTGTGTGGCCTTGGGCAAGCCACTTAACCTCATTGCCTAATAAAAATTAAAAGAAAAAATATATCAATATAATAGATAAACTTTCTTTGTTAATTTGATTTAAAAAAAGAAAGAAGAAAATCAAATTACTAGTATCAAAATACTAGTATCCACCAATGAAGAGGAAATTAAAGAAGTAATTTGAATCTATTTTGCCCAACTGTATACCAGTAGATTTGATCATCTAAGTGAAATGAAGAACATTTATAAAATAAATCATCCAGGATAAAGGAAAAGGAAGTTAAATGTTTGAATAACCCTATCTCAGAAAAAGAAATTCAGCAAGACATCAATGAACTGCCTAATAAAAATTCTCTAGGGTCAGATGGATTCACAAGTAAATCCTAACAAGCATTCAAGGAACAATTAGTTCCAATGTTATGTTAACTATTTGATAAAATAAGTTAATTAGTTGGTGAAATCACTTCTATGACAATACAGTATAATACCTAAACAAGGAAGATACAAAACAAAGAAAGTTATAAGAACATTTCCCTAATGAATATAGATGCAAAAATTTTAAATAAATATTAGTAATGCAATTACAGCATGTAATCACTAGATTAATAGACCATGATCAAGCAGGATTTATACTATGAATGCAATTGAGTCAAAATTAGGAAAACTAACAGCATAATTGACCATATTAATCACTTACATAATAGATATCTTATAGTTATCTCAATTGATGCTGAAAAAACTTGACAAATATCAGGGAATATAGGAATGAATGGAATGTTCTTTAAAATGAAATCAGGAAAGGCAGAGACAAGATGGCAACATGAGGGAAAGATTTCCTGGAAACTCTTCCAAAATACTTCAAAAGCTTTGAAGTTATGACTCTAACTAAATTTTAGAGAGGCAGAACCCACAGAAAGGCCCAGTGAAGCAATTCTCCAGACCAAAGGACCTTGAAGATCTGTGGGAAGGTTCCATTCCTTTGTAAAATTTATTTATTTATTTATTTATTCATTTATTTATTTAGTTATTTAAGGTCATGACATTAAGTGATTCATCCAAGGTCATAAACCTAGGCAATTATTAAATGACTGAGGTCTGATTCGAATTCCTGACTCCATTGTTGGTCCTCTATCTATTGCTCCACCTAAATGTTCAGGAAAGCTCTGTTCTACTGGGGTCAGAAAGGAGGCAATGCAGCCAGTGTCCTGTCATGAGTGAATGATCTCCAGTATTCTGGTAACAGACCATGGGATGCATATCTAGCCCCTGGCAGCAGAATCTGTGTTCAGACCTCCCAACCCAGGGATCTCCAAGCACAATTTGGAAGATTAGAGGGGAAAATTGCCAGAGTAAACTCAGAACCCAGGCTAACATGGCCCTCAGTGCAGCTCCTGTCCAGAAAATGGAAGCAGGCTTACTTTCAGAGCTCTCAGCCCATGGAAGGGAAAGGGTTTGGAGGAGACTTTTGCACCCTCTCCACTAACCCTGGGACAGGTTTTTGTAGCTTCATCCATATTCAGACCCTGGGTGCAATCTGGGGTCTCCTGTTACCATAGAATAGGAACCCTCCTAACAGATCCAGGGCAGAGGGGAATTCTTGTGGTCATCCACAGACCAGAACACATGCCAGGAGAGCAGTCAGATACTTTCATAAGACATTGAAGGAACGGAGAACTGAGGTCCTTGCGGGGGTGGGGGGAGCATGTCCCAATAACATTCAAAGGTTTAGAAATCACCTCAAAGGCAGGGCACAGGCTGAGGAAATGAGTAAATAGAAAAAAAAAAGAAAGCGATCATAGATAATTACTTTGGTCCCATGGGGGATCAAAATACACACTCAGATGATTCGAAATTCCAAACTTATGCATCCAAAGCAAAAATAGGAGTTGCTCTCAGACTAAAGAAGAGCTAAAAAAAAAGATTTTGAAAACCAAATAAGTGGGGTAGAGGAAAAATTGGTAACAGAAATTATAACGATGGAGAAAAACATGAAAACCAATTCAGCCGGTTGGTCAAGGTGATACAAAAATGCTGAAGAAAACAATTGGTTAAAAAGCAGTTTAGGTCAAATGAAAAAGAAGTCCAAAAAGTTAATGAGGAGAAGAATATCTTAAAAAGAAGAATTGACCAGATGGAAAAGGAGATAAGAAAGCATTCTGAAGAAAATAACTCCTTCAAATACAGAAATAGAGCTAAAAGAAGTTAATTAATTTCTGAGGAATCAAGAAACAATAAAACAATATTAAAAGAATGAACAACTAGAAGAAAATGTGAAATATCTCATTGGAAAAACAACTGACCTGGAAAATGGGTCTTCCTGAAAGTCATGATCAGGGAAAGAGCCTTGAGTTCTTTGTTAAAGAATTTCTGCAGGAAAATTGCCCTGATATCCTGGAAACAGGAGGTAAAATATAAATTGAGAGAATTTACATTTCTCCTCCTGAAAAGATTAAAACAAAGCCAGTCCCAGGAATATTATAGCCAAATTCCAGATCTCCCAAATCAAAGAGAAAATATTCCAAGCACCCAGAAAGTAACAATTCAAATATCATGAAGCTGCAGTCAGAATTCCACAGACCTTAACAGTGTCTACAATAAGGATTCATAGGGCTTGCAATATCATATCCTTGAAGGCAGCAAAACTTGGAATGCAAATGAGAATCAACAACCCAGGAAAACTGACCATCCTCTTTCAGGGTAAAATTTGGACATTCAGTAAATTAGGGGAATGTCAAACTTTCCCATTTAAATGACCAGAGCTGAACAAAAGGTTTAATCTCCAAATACAGGACTCAGGTGAAGCATAGAGAGGGTGGATGAGAAGGGTAAATGATGAGGTATTTAGTGATATTTAACTGCTTGTTATTTCTACATGGGAAGATGATATTGATAACTCATATGAATCATTTCAATTAATAGAAGAGTTAGGAGTAGCATATTTAGACAAGGAGAAAAAGAGAGTTAATTATGGAGATATATTATAAAAATAGATACAATGGGTGAAAAAAGAATATACTGAATGAAAGGGAAAGGAGAGGTAGAATGGGCTAAGTTATTTTAGGTAAGAATCAAGAAAACTTTTTTCAGTAGAGTAGAAGCGAGAAGGTGAGGGGGAATGAGTGAGCCTTTATCCTCATCAGAAGTGACTCAGAGAGGAAACAATATATATACTTAATAGGGTATAGAAATTTTTTACCTTAGATGGAAAAAGGAGAGGAAGGGGATAGGAGAAAGGGGAGAGAGGGAGGGGAGAGTTGTAGGTGACAGAGAAGAGGGTAAATCATGGAAGAAGATAATAGGATACAACAGCCTTTTTTTGCAAGGTAGTAGAATATGGTGGCCTACCCAGGACCACAAGTCCAGGTGGTTTTTTTGTGTTTGTGGTGGGACTTAGGTTCTCCTGGTGCCAGGGTCAGTGTTCTGTCCACTGGATCACTTGCTTGCCCTATAGCCTACTTTTGAGGAGGTACAAAGTGAAAGGAGAGAGAGAAAATAGAATTAATGGGAGTGGTGAGGAATGCTTGTAGGGAAATACAATCAACAATAGTAACTGTAGGGAAAAAGATGGAACTTATGATACACAATGTGATCTACCCCAGAGGTAGCACTAATGGTATCTGAACACAGACTGAATCACATTTTTTTCTCTTTCTTTCACTCACTTCATTTTTGTGATTTTTTTCCCTATTTTTCTGGGATGAGGATTATGCTTTCCTCTTTCAACAAGACTATTCTAGTTATGTGTAAATAAATTTTAAAAATGAAAAATTAAATGAAATGAAATGAAAAAATGAAAAGCAGTATCTATCTAAAACCAGCAGTAAGCACTATATGTAAGGGAAATAAACTAGAAGCATTCCCAATAAGATCAGGGTGGGAGGTGGGGTGGAACAAGGATGTACATTATCAACACTGTTATTCAATATTAAATTAGAAATGTTAGCTTTAGCAATAAAAGAAGTAAAAGAAATTGAAAGAAACAGAAGAAATAATTTGTGAAGAAACAAACCTCACTCTGGAGATGATATGATGATATACCTAGAGAACTCTAGAAAAAATCATCTAAAAATCTATAGGAAACAATTCACAATTTTTACAAAGTTACTGAATATAAAATAAACCCAGATAAATTCTCAGCATTTCTATATATTGCTAACAACATCAAGAGACAAGAAAGAGAAATCCCATTAAAAATAAACTTCAGATAACATAAAATATTTGGGAGAGCAGCTGCAAGGAAGATTTAGAAACTTTATGAAAAGAAATACAAATCACTTTCCACATAAATAAAATCACATGTAAATAAATGGACAAAGGTCAACTGTATATGTGTAGGTCAAGTTAATATAATAAAAATGACAATTTTACCTAAATTAATTTACTTATTTAGTGCCATATCAATCAAATTTCCAAAAATTACTTTATTGACATAGAATGAAAAGTAACTAAATTCATATGGAGTAACAAAAGGTCGAGAACATAAAGGGAAAGAAATTTTTTAAATCCCGAAAAAGGTGGCCTAACCATAGCAGATATACAATTTTATTGCAAAGCATCAGTCATCAAAACACTTTGGTACTGGCTAAAAAGCAGAACAGTGAATAAGTGGAATAGGCTAAGTGTAAAAGAAATAGTATTAAATACTTATAGTAATCTACTGTTTGATAAAGCAAAAGATTCCAGTTTCTGTGATATAAAATCATTCTTCAATATAAACTGATAGATACATCAGTAAATTGTATGGCAGAAATTAGGCAAAGTCCAACATCTCACACCATCCTCCAAGATAAGGTTGAAATGGATACACAATATAAACATAAAGGGTAAAATTATAAGTCAGTTAGCAGAACAAGGAATAGTTCACCTGTCAGATCTATGAAAAGGGAAGCAGTTTATGACCACAGAAGGGATGCAATGTTGGGAAGCAATTTTTAACAATAAGTGTTTTTAACAATACTCATTTCTAAAGTATAAAGAGAATATTAGTCAAATTTATTTAAAAAATACAAGACATTTCTCAATTGATAAAGGATTTGCAGTGACAATTCACAGATGAAGAAATCAAAGATATTTAAAATCACGAAAAATTGCTCTAAATCTTTATTGATTATAGAAATACAAATTCAAACATTTCAGAGATATTACCTCAAACTTATTTAGACCAATATAACTAGAAGGAAAAATGATCCATGCTGTAGGTTATGGAAAAAACTGGGACACTAATGCATTGTTGGTGAACTTGTGACTGATTCAGCCTTTCTGGAGAATAATTTGAAATTATGCGCAAAGGGTGATAAAAATGTCCATACCTTTAGATCCAACAATACCATTACTAGGGCTGTTCCCTGAAGTGAATTCATGAAAAGAGGTTAAAAATCCCATTGTACGAAATGGGATTTTGTACAAATGTACAAAAATATTCATAGTAGCTCTTTTTGCAGGGGCAAAGAATTGGAAATTGAGGTAATGCCTACTAACTGAAGAACAGTTGAACAACTTGTGGTATATGAATGTGATGAAACGTAGTTGTTTTATAAGAAATCATGAGGGGGCAGCTAGGTGGCACATTTGATACAGAAAAGACCCTGGAGTCAGAAGGACTTGAATTCAAATCTGACTCCAGACACTTAATAATTACCTACCAGGGTGACCTTGGTAAGTCATTTAACCCCATTGCATTGCCAAAAAACCCAAACTATATAACAGCTAACCAAAAGACAAATGCAGTAGTGCTCATCATTTAAATGGGAATAATATTAATTCTTCAAAAAATTTCAGACTAATAAAAGGAAAGTTAATTAAAAAAAAAGAAATCATGAGGGACAGGATTTCAGAAAGGACTGAAAAGATTTTCATGAATTGATGCTGAGTGGAATCAGCAGAATCAGAAAAATATTAAATATACTGACAGTATGGGGTGATGATCAACCATGAAAGACTTGTTCATTTCAACAGTACAATAATCAAAGACAATTGTGAAAGCCTTGTGATGGAAAATATCAACCATATTCAGAGAAGGAACTGTGGAGCATAAATGAAGATCAAAACGTATTATCTTCAATTTTTTTAATTGCCATTTATTTTGACTATTTTTCTTTCTAATATTTTCTTTCTTCCATTTGGATCTGATTTTTCTCTCACAAAATGATCAATATGAATCTATGATTAGCTTGGCTACAAAGATAGATTGTTTTCTATCAGAAGGAAAGGGGAAGAAAAGGAGTGAAGGGGAAAAATGGAAAATGGAAAACCTTGCAAAAATGATGTAGTTGTAAAAGCAAAAAAAAATTAAAAATATTTTGTTTATTTTAATGAAATAGAGCTTTCCATTTAAAATCTCTTTTCTAGGTCAAAAATTCAAAAGATAAATCTTTACTTTGTCGATTCCTTTAGGATCTTAATAAGTGTCAATTGGAAGTTTTTAGAAATCTTAAAATATCATGCCTTTTCAGAAAAACCCAATTGAATTTAGTCATTATTGTCATAGGAAATATACAAAACTATAAAGATTCAGTGAAAGGGCGTGGGGTACAACTAAAAATTTGTGATAAGGATAGTTTTAGGGGAAGACAATATACAAATAACTACACATGTGTAAAAATATTTACAATTAAGGTGGAAGGAATCTGAAGAGAGAAAACCTAAACGTCTAAACTGGAGTTCCTCATTCGATTCAGGCAATCCAGTAACCATTTTTCTGAAAAATTTCCATTTTAATCTAGGAGTAAAATGATGAATAAAAATTTCAGTGACTATAACATGTTCTTTAGAATATTCCTTCTGGCAGATTTCATCATGTATAATCAATCCTGAAAAGCATAGTCCTTTGAATGTGGTATTTATACATATATATATATATATATATATATATATATATATATATATATATATATATATATATATATACACATACACATATATATGCATATGCATATATGTGTATAATATATATATGTATATATATATATATATATATCAATTGCCTTTCAAAAACAAAACAACCCCCCCAAACTTATAAAGCAATATGTTAGCTTAGTAGGAAAGTAACTGCTTCTTGAATGCAAGAATTCAGCACAATGAAAATGAATGATGTTACATAATTTGCATTCCAATTAAAAATAAGATTCCCAGAGAGAAGGGGTCAGTGTTACATCATTTTCCAAAACACAAGAGAATCCACATTCATTAGGTACTTAACATATTGCCATTAATTTTTTAAATCATCCTGGAGATTATGGAAGCAAAAAAAAATGATAATGTTTCTAGTAGTTTAGACAATAATGGATGAAGACAAAATTGTAAAGAAACCAAAAAGAGGAGGAAGGAAAGGTAAATTTTGAAGCAGAATCAGGAAGGGAATAAAATATCTAGTTCCTTTCTCAAAATGGAGACCAGGGGGAGACATACAATAGGAAAAATGGGGTACCACACAGAAGGAATTATCCAGGTTGAGGTGTCCCCAAATATTAAAGGAATTCATAAAGTGTGACTGTAGCTGAGACATAGTGGTGTGGTTGAGAAAGAGAAGAGGTAAGTACATTTCTAAACTATTTTTAAAAAACTAATGAAAGAAATGGAAAACAAGATGAAACAAAACAGAAGATTCCACACTGGGTTTATTACCTGGATCCTGTGAAGGTTAACAACTTCATTT